>NW_027513633.1:57269-113100 GCF_048772815.1 Callospermophilus lateralis | reverse complement strand
ACTTCAAGAGGAAGCAAACCATACAGATAGAACTTAGAACTACTTTATTGTGTCAAGTTTCAAGGGGCTAGCACAAACCGTGTTTGAGTTAGAGTTCCAAATTCATGTACAAATATAGGAGAAATCAGCGTGAAACCCGAAATTTCAAACTTTAATTGAAAATGAATGCTTCAACCTAGAAGAACGAAATTTGCTGAGCCAAGTGGGATTGGTGTACTGCTCATTACCACCAAGTATCTTCAAGATTGGGTGAAAAAACATATGCTGAAATTTCACGACACTCGTAGTATTTTGGAAGCTTGGCAACCTCTTCTAAACGAAAGTGTGTTTCACCACTCCCTCCTAGGGAAACTTCAAGAGGAAACAAACCATACAGATAGAACTTAGAACTACTTTATTCTGTCAAGTTTCAAGGGGCTAGCACAAACCGTGTTTGATTTGGAGTTCCAAATTCATCTATCAATATAGGAGAAAACAGAGTGAAACCTGAAAATTCAAACTATTACTGCCAACGAATGCTTCAACCTAGAAGAACGAAATTTGCTGAACCCAGTCGGATTGGTGTACTGCTCATTATCACCAAGTATCTTCAAGATTGGGTGAAAAAACATATGCTGAGATTTCAGGACACTCGTAGTTTTTTGGAAGCTTGGCAACCCGTTTCAAAGGAAAGTGTGTTTCACCACTCCCTCCTAGGGCTACTTCAAGAGGAAACAAACCATACACATAGAACTTAGAACTACTTTATTGTGTCAAGTTTCAAGGGGCTAGCACAAACCGTGCTTGATTTAGAGTTCCAAATTCATGTATCAATATAGGAGAAAACAGAGTGAAACCTGAAAACTCAAACTCTTATTGCAAACGAATGCTTCAACCTAGAAGAACGAAATTTGCTGAGTCATGTGGGATTGGTGTACTGCTCATTACCCCCAAGTATCTTCAAGATTGGGTGAAAAAACATCTGCTGAGATTTCAGGACACTCGTAGTATTTTGGAAGCTTGGCAACCTCTTCCAAACGAAAGTGTGTTTCACCACACCCTCCTAGGGAAACTTCAAGAGGAAACAAACCATACAGATAGAACTTAGAACTACTTTATTGTGTCAAGTTTCAAGGGGCTAGCACAAACCGTGTTTGAGTTAGAGTACCAAATTCATGTATAAATATAGGAGAAAACAGCGTGAAACCCGAAATTTCAAACTTTTATTGAAACGAATGCTTCAACCTAGAAGAACGATATTTGCTTAGCCAAGTGGGATTGGTGTACTGCTCATTACCACCATGTATCTTCAAGATTGGGTGAAAAACATATGCTGAGATTTCAGGACACTCGTAGTTTTTTGGAAGCTTGGCAACCCCTTTCAAACGAAAGTGTGCTTCACCACTCCCTCCTAGGGCAACTCCAAGAGGAAACAAACCGTACAGATACAACTTAGAAATACTTTATTGTGTCAAGTTTCAAGGGGCTAGCACATACCGTACTTGATTTAGAGTTCCAAATTCATGTATCAATATAGGAGAAAACAGAGTGAAACCTGAAAATTCAAACTCTTACTGCCAAAGAATGCTTCAACCTAGAAGAACGAAATTTGCTGAGCCAAGTGGGATTGGTTTACTGCTCATTACCAAGAAGTATCTTCAAGATTAGGTGAAAAAACATATGCTGAGATTTCACGACACTCGTAGTATTTTGGAAGCTTGGCAACCTCTTCCAAACGAAAGTGTGTTTCACCACTCCCTCCTAGGGAAACTGCAAGAGGATACAAACCATACAGATAGAACTTAGAACTACTTTATTGTGTCAAGTTTCAAGGGGCTAGCACAAACCGTGTTTGAGTTAGAGTTCCAAATTCATGTTTAAATATAGGAGAAAACAGCGTGAAACCCGAAATTTCAAACTTTCATTGAAAACGAATGCTTCAACCTAGAAGAACGAAATTTGCTTAGCCAAATGGTATTGGTGCACTGCTCATTACCACCAAGAATCTTCAAGATTGGGTGAAAAAACATATGCTGAGATTTCAGGACACTCGTAGTATTTTGGAAACTTGTCAACCTCTTTCAAATGAAAGTGTGTTTCACCTCTCCCTCCTAGGGAAACTTCAATTGGACACAAACCATACAGATAGAACTTAGAACTACTTTATTGTGTCAAGTTTCAAGGGGCTAGCACAAACCGTGTTTGATTTGGAGTTCCAAATTCATCTATCAATATAGGAGAAAACAGAGTGAAACCTGAAAATTCAAACTCTTACTGCCAACGAATGCTTCAACCTAGAAGAACGAAATTTGCTGAACCCAGTGGGATGGGTGTACTGCTCATTATCACCAAGTATTTTCAAGATTGGGTGAAAAAACATATGCTGAGATTTCAGGACAATCCTAGCTTTTTTGAAGCTTGGCAACCCGTTTCAAACGAAAGTGTGTTTCACCACTCCCTCCTAGGGCTACTTCAAGAGGAAACAAACCATACAGATAGAACTTAGAACTACTTTATTGTGTCAAGTTTCAAGGGGCTAGCACAAACCGTGTTTGAGTTAGAGTTCCAAATTCATGTACAAATATAGGAGAAATCAGCGTGAAACCCGAAATTTCAAACTTTAATTGAAAATGAATGCTTCAACCTAGAAGAACGAAATTTGCTGAGCCAAGTGGGATTGGTGTACTGCTCATTACCACCAAGTATCTTCAAGATTGGGTGAAAAAACATATGCTGAAATTTCACGACACTCGTAGTATTTTGGAAGCTTGGCAACCTCTTCTAAACGAAAGTGTGTTTCACCACTCCCTCCTAGGGAAACTTCAAGAGGAAACAAACCATACAGATAGAACTTAGAACTACTTTATTCTGTCAAGTTTCAAGGGGCTAGCACAAACCGTGTTTGATTTGGAGTTCCAAATTCATCTATCAATATAGGAGAAAACAGAGTGAAACCTGAAAATTCAAACTATTACTGCCAACGAATGCTTCAACCTAGAAGAACGAAATTTGCTGAACCCAGTCGGATTGGTGTACTGCTCATTATCACCAAGTATCTTCAAGATTGGGTGAAAAAACATATGCTGAGATTTCAGGACACTCGTAGTTTTTTGGAAGCTTGGCAACCCGTTTCAAAGGAAAGTGTGTTTCACCACTCCCTCCTAGGGCTACTTCAAGAGGAAACAAACCATACACATAGAACTTAGAACTACTTTATTGTGTCAAGTTTCAAGGGGCTAGCACAAACCGTGCTTGATTTAGAGTTCCAAATTCATGTATCAATATAGGAGAAAACAGAGTGAAACCTGAAAACTCAAACTCTTATTGCAAACGAATGCTTCAACCTAGAAGAACGAAATTTGCTGAGTCATGTGGGATTGGTGTACTGCTCATTACCCCCAAGTATCTTCAAGATTGGGTGAAAAAACATCTGCTGAGATTTCAGGACACTCGTAGTATTTTGGAAGCTTGGCAACCTCTTCCAAACGAAAGTGTGTTTCACCACTCCCTCCTAGGGAAACTTCAAGAGGAAACAAACCATACAGATAGAACTTAGAACTACTTAATTGTGTCAAGTTTCAAGGGGCTAGCACAAACCGTGTTTGAGTTAGAGTTCCAAATTCATGTATAAATATAGGAGAAAACAGCGTGATACCCGAAATTTCAAACTTTTATTGAAAACGAATGCTTCAACCTAGAAGAACGAAATTTGCTGAGCCAAGTGGGATTGGTGTACTGCTCATTACCACCAAGTATCTTCAAGATTGGGTGAAAAAACATATGCTGAGATTTCAGGACACTCGTAGTTTTTTGGAAGCTTGGCAACCCCTTTCAAACGAAAGTGTGCTTCACCACTCCCTCCTAGGGCAACTTCAAGAGGAAACAAACCGTACAGATAGAACTTAGAACTAATTTATTGTGTCAAGTTTCAAGGGGCTAGCACATACCGTACTTGATTTAGAGTTCCAAATTCATGTATCAATATAGGAGAAAACAGAGTGAAACCTGAAAATTCAAACTCTTATTGCAAACGAATGCTTCAACCTAGAAGAACGAAATTTGCTGAGTCAAGGGGGATTGGTGTACTGCTCATTACCCCCAAGTATCTTCAAGATTGGGTGAAAAAACATATGCTGAGATTTCAGGACACTCGTAGTTTTTTGGAAGCTTGGCAACCCGTATCAAACGAAAGTGTGTTTCACCACTCCCTCATAGGGCTACTTCAAGAGGAAACAAACCATACACATAGAACTTAGAACTACTTAATTGTGTCACGTTTTAAGGGGCTAGCACAAACCGTGCTTGATTTAGAGTTCCAAATTCATGTATCAATATAGGAGAAAACAGAGTGAAACCTGAAAATTCAAACTCTTATTGCAAACGAATGCTTCAACCTAGAAGAACGAAATTTGCTGAGTCAAGTGGGATTGGTGTCCTGCTCATTACCCCCAAGTATCTTCAAGATTGGGTGAAAAAACATATATGCTGAGATTTCAAGAATCTCGTAGTATTTTGGAAGCTTGGCAACCTCTTCCAAACGAAAGTGTGTTTCGCAACTCCCTCCTAGGGAAACTTCAATAGGACACAAACCATACATATAGAACTTAGAACTACTTTATTGTGTCAAGTTTCAAGGGGCTAGCACAAACCGTGTTTGATTTGGAGTTCCAAATAATCTATCACTATAGGAGAAAACAGAGTGAAACCTGAAAATTCAAACTCTTACTGCCAACAAATGCTTCAACCTAGAAGAACGAAATTTGCTGAACCCAGTGGGATTGGTGTACTGCTCATTATCACCAAGTATCTTCAAGATTGGGTGAAAAAACATATGCTGAGATTTAAGGACACTCATAGTTTTTGGAAGCTCGGCAACCCGTTTCAAAGGAAAGTGTGTTTCACCACTCCCTCCTAGGACTACTTCAAGAGGAAACAAACCATACACATAGAACTTAGAACTAGTTAATTGTGTCAAGTTTCAAGGGGCTAGCACAAACCGTGCTTGATTTAGAGTTCCAAATTCATGTATCAATATAGGAGAAAACAGAGTGAAACCTGAAAATTCAAACTCTTACTGCCAACGAATGCTTCAACCTAGAAGAACGAAATTTGCTGAGCCAAGTCGGATTGGTTTACTGCTCATTACCACCAAGTATCTTCAAGATTAGGTGAAAAAACATATGCTGAGATTTCACGACACTCGTAGTATTTTGGAAGCTTGGCAACCTCTTCCAAACGAAAGTGTGTTTCACCACTCCCTCCTAGGGAAACTGCAAGAGGAAACAAACCATACAGATAGAACTTAGAACTACTTTATTGTGTCAAGTTTCAAGGGGCTAGCACAAACCGTGCTTGATTTAGAGTTCCAAATTCATGTATCAATATAGGAGAAAACAGCGTGAAACCCGAAATTTCAAACTTTAATTGAGAACGAATGCTTAAACCTAGAAGAACGAAATTTGCTGAGCCAAGTGGGATTGGTGTACTGCTCATTACCACCAAGTATGTTCAAGATTGGGTGAAAAAACATATGCTGATATTTCAGGACACTCGTAGTTTTTTGGAAGCTTGGCAACCCGTATCAAACGAAAGTGTGTTTCACCACTCCCTCATAGGGCTACTTCAAAAGGAAACAAACCATACACATAGAACTTAGAACTACTTAATTGTGTCACGTTTTAAGGGGCTAGAACAAACCGTGCTTGATTTAGAGTTCCAAATTCATGTATCAATATAGGAGAAAACAGAGTGAAACCTGAAAATTCAAACTCTTATTGCAAACGAATGCTTCAACCTAGAAGAACGAAATTTGCTGAGTCAAGTGGGATTGGTGTCCTGCTCATTACCCCCAAGTATCTTCAAGATTGGGTGAAAAAACATATGCTGAGATTTCAAGACACTCGTAGTATTTTGGAAGCTTGGCAACCTCTTCCAAACGAAAGTGTGTTTCGCAACTCCCTCCTAAGGAAACTTCAATAGGACACAAACCATACAGATAGAACTTAGAACTACTTTATTGTGTCAAGTTTCAAGGGGCTAGCACAAACCGTGCTTGATTTAGAGTTCCAAATTCATCTATCAATATAGGAGAAAACAGAGTGAAACCTGAAAATTCAAACTCTTACTGCCAACGAATGCTTCAACCTAGAAGAACGAAATTTTCTGAACCCAGTGGGATTGGTGTACTGCTCATTATCACCAAGTATCTTCAAGATTGGGTGAAAAAACATATGCTGAGATTTCAGGACACGCGTAGTTTTTTGGAAGCTTAGCAACCCCTTTCAAACGAAAGTGTGCTTCACCACTCCCTGCTAGGGCAACTTCAAGAGGAAACAAACCGTACAGATAGAACTTAGAACTACTTTATTGTGTCAAGTTTCAAGGGGCTAGCACAAACCGTGTTTGATTTGGAGTTCCAAATTCATCTATCAATATAGGAGAAAACAACTGAAACCTGAAAATTCAAACTCTTACTGCCAACGAATTCTTCAACCTAGAAGAACGAAATTTGCTGAACCCAGTGGGATTGGTGTACTGCTTGTTATCACCAAGTATCTTTAAGATTGGGTGAAAAAACATATGCTGAGATTTCAGGACACTCGTAGTTTTTCGGAAGCTTGGCAACCAGTTTCAAACGAAAGTGTGTTTCACCACTCCCTCCTAGGGCTACTTCAAGAGGATACAAACCATTCACATAGAACTTAGAACTACTTTATTGTGTCAAGTTTCAAGGGGCTAGCACAAACCGTGCTTGATTTAGAGTTCCAAATTCATGTATCAATATAGGAGAAAACAGAGTGAAACCTAAAAATTCAAACTCTTACTGCCAACGAATGCTTCAACCTAGAAGAACGAAATTTGCTGAGCCAAGTGGGATTGGTGTACTGCTCATTACCACCAAGTATCTTCAAGATTGGGTGAAAAAACATATGCTGAGATTTCAGAATACTCGTAGTATTTTGAAAGTTTGGCAACCTCTTCCAAACGAAACTGTGTTTCATCACTCCCTCCCAGGGAAACTTCAACAGGAAACAAACCATACAGAGAGAACTTAGAACTACTTTATTGTGTCAAGTTTCAAGGGGCTAGCACAAACCGTGTTTGAGTTAGAGTTCCAAATTCATGTATAAATATAGGAGAAAACAGCGTGAAACCCGAAATTTCAAACTTTAATTGAAAACGAATGCTTCAACCTAGAAGAACGAAATTTGCTGAGCCAAGTGGGATTGGTGTACTGCTCATTACCACCAAGTATCTTCAAGATTGGGTGAAAAAAACATGCTGAGATTTCAGGACACTCGTAGTATTTTGGAAGCTTGGCAACCTCTTCCAAAGGAAAGTGTGTTTCACCACTCCCTCCTAGGGAAACTTCAAGAGAAAACAAACCATACCGATAGAAGTTAGAACTACTTAATTGTGTCAAGTTTCAAGGGGCTAGCACAAACCCTGTTTGAGTTAGTGTTCCAAATTCATGTATAAATATAGGAGAAAACAGCGTGAAACCCGAAATTTCAAACTTTTATTGAAAACGAATGCTTCAACCTAGAAGAACGAAATTTGCTTAGCCAAGTGGGAATGGTGTACTGCTCATTACCACCAAGTATCTTCAAGATTGGGTGAAAAAACATATGCTGAGATTTCAGGACACTCGTAGCATTTTGGAAGCTTGGCAACCTCTTCCAAACGAAAGTGTGTTTCACCACTCCCTCCTAGGGCAACTTCAAGAGGAAACAAACCGTACAGATAGAACTTAGAACTACTTTATTGTGTCAAGTTTCAAGGGGCTAGCACAAACCGTTCTTGATTTAGAGTTCCAAATTCATGTATCAATATAGGAGAAAACAGAGTGAAACCTGAAAATTCAAACTCTTACTGCAAACGAATGCTTCAACCTAGAAGAACGAAATTTGCTGAGTCAAGGGGGATTGGTGTACTGCTCATTAGCCCCAAGTATCTTCAAGATTGGGTGAAAAAACATATGCTGAGATTTCAGGACACTCGTAGTTTTTTGGAAGCTTGGCAACCCGTATCAAACGAAAGTGTGTTTCACCACTCCCTCATAGGGCTACTTCAAGAGGAAACAAACCATACACATAGAACTTAGAACTACTTAATTGTGTCACGTTTTAAGGGGCTAGCACAAACCGTGCTTGATTTAGAGTTCCAAATTCATGTATCAATATAGGAGAAAACAGAGTGAAACCTGAAAATTCAAACTCTTATTACAAACGAATGCTTCAACCTAGAAGAACGAAATTTGTTGAGTCAAGTGGGATTGGTGTCCTGCTAATTACCCCCAAGTATCTTCAAGATTGGGTGAAAAAACATATGCTGAGATTTCAAGACACTTCTAGTATTTTGGAAGCTTGGCAACCTCTTCCAAACGAAAGTGTGTTTCACAACTCCCTCCTAGGGAAACTTCAATAGGACACAAACCATACAGATAGAACTTAGAACTACTTTATTGTGTCAAGTTTCAAGGGGCTAGCACAAACCGTGTTTGATTTGGAGTTCCAAATTCATCTATCAATATAGGAGAAAAACAGAGTGAAACCTGAAAATTCAAACTCTTACTGCCAACAAATGCTTCAACCTAGAAGAACGAAGTTTTCTGAACCCAGTTGGATTGGTGTACTGCTCATTATCACCAAGTATCTTCAAGATTGGGTGAAAAAACATATGCTGAGATTTCAGGACACTCGTAGTTTTTTGGAAGCTTAGCAACATCTTTCAAACGAAAGTGTGTTTCACCACTCCCTCCAAGGGCAACTTGAGGAGGAAACAAACCATTCACATAGAACTTAGAACTACTTTATTGTGTCAAGATTCAAGGGGCTAGCACAAACCGTGCTTGATTTAGAGTTCCAAATTCATGTATCAATATAGGAGAAAACAGAGTGAATCCTGAAAATTCAAACTCTTACTGCCAACGAATGCTTCAACCTAGAAGAACGAAATTTGTTGAGTCAAGTGGGATTGGTGTCCTGCTAATTACCCCCAAGTATCTTCAAGATTGGGTGAAAAAACATATGCTGAGATTTCAAGACACTTCTAGTATTTTGGAAGCTTGGCAACCTCTTCCAAACGAAAGTGTGTTTCACCACTCCCTCCTAGGGAAACTTCAATTGGACACAAACCATACAGATAGAACTTAGAACTACTTTATTGTGTCAAGTTTCAAGGGGCTAGCACAAATCATGTTTGATTTGGAGTTCCAAAATCATCTATCAATATAGGAGAAAAAAGAGTGAAACCTGAAAATTCAAACTCTTACTGCCAACGAATGCTTCAACCTAGAAGAACGAAATTTGCTGAACCCAGTGGGATTGGTGTACTGCTCATTATCACCAAGTATCTTCAAGATTGGGTAAAAAAACATATGCTGAGATTTCAGGACACTCGTAGTTTTTTGGAAGCTTAGCAACCCCTTTCAAACGAAAGTGTGCTTCACCACTCCCTCCTAGGGCAACTTCAAGAGGAAACAAACCGTACAGATAGAACTTAGAACTACTTTATTGTGTCAAGTTTCAAGGGGCTAGCACAAACCGTGTTTGATTTGGAGTTCCAAATTCATCTATCAATATAGGAGAAAACAGAGTGAAACCTGAAAATTCAAACTCTTACTGCCAACGAATTCTTCAACCTAGAAGAACGAAATTTGCTGAACCCAGTGGGATTGGTGTACTGCTCGTTATCACCAAGTATCTTTAAGATTGGGTGAAAAAACATATGCTGAGATTTCAGGACACTCGTAGTTTTTCGGAAGCTTGGCAACCAGTTTCAAACGAAAGTGTGTTTCACCACTCCCTCCTAGGGCTACTTCAAGAGGATACAAACCATTCACATAGAACTTAGAACTACTTTATTGTGTCAAGTTTCAAGGGGCTAGCACAAACCGTGCTTGATTTAGAGTTCCAAATTCATGTATCAATATAGGAGAAAACAGAGTGAAACCTGAAAATTCAAACTCTTACTGCCAACGAATGCTTCAACCTAGAAGAACGAAATTTGCTGAGCCAAGTGGGATTGGTGTACTGCTCATTACCACCAAGTATCTTCAAGATTGGGTGAAAAAACATATGCTGAGATTCAGAATACTCGTAGTATTTTGAAAGTTTGGCAACCTCTTCCAAACGAAACTGTGTTTCATCACTCCCTCCTAGGGAAACTTCAACAGGAAACAAACCATACAGATAGAACTTAGAACTACTTTATTGTGTCAAGTTTCAAGGGGCTAGCACAAACCGTGTTTGAGTTAGAATTCCAAATTCATGTATAAATATAGGAGAAAACAGCGTGAAACCCGAAATTTCAAACTTTAATTGAAAACGAATGCTTCAACCTAGAAGAACGAAATTTGCTTAGCCAAGTGCGATTGGTGTACTGCTCATTACCACCAAGTATCTTCAAGATTGGGTGAAAAAACATATGCTGAGATTTCAGGACACTCGTAGTTTTTTGGAAGCTTGGCAACCCCTTTCAAACGAAAGTGTGCTTCACCACTCCCTCCTAGGGCAACTTCAAGAGGAAACAAACCGTACAGATAGAACTTAGAACTACTTTATTGTGTCAAGTTTCAAGGGGCTAGCACAAACCGTTCTTGATTTAGAGTTCCAAATTCATGTATCAATATAGGAGAAAACAGAGTGAAACCTGAAAATTCAAACTCTTATTGCAAACGAATGCTTCAACCTAGAAGACCGAAATTTGCTGAGCCAAGTGGGATTGGTGTACTGCTCATTACCCCCAAGTATCTTCAAGATTGGGTGAAAAAAACATATGCTGAGATTTCAGGACACTCGTAGTATTTTGGAAGCTTGGCAACCCGTTTCAAACGAAAGTGTGTTTCACCACTCCCTCCTAGGGCTACTTCAAGAGGAAACAAACCGTACAGATAGAACTTAGAACTACTTTATTGTGTCAAGTTTCAAGGGGCTAGCACAAACCGTGTTTGATTTGGAGTTCCAAATTCATCTATCAATATAGGAGAAAACAGAGTGAAACCTGAAAATTCAAACTCTTACTGCCAACGAATGCTTCAACCTAGAAGAACGAAATTTGCTGAACCCAGTGGGAATGGTGTACTGCTCGTTATCACCAAGTATCTTCAAGATTGGGTGAAAAAACATATGCTGAGATTTCAGGACACTCGGAGTATTTTGGAAGCTTGGCAACCTGTTCCAAACGAAACTGTGTTTCACCACTCCCTCCTAGGGAAACTTCAAGAGGAAACAAACCATACAGAGAGAACTTAGAAGTACTTTATTGTGTCAAGTTTCAAGGGGCTAGCACAAACAGTGTTTGAGTTAGACTTCCAAATTTATGTATAAATATAGGAGAAAACATCGTCAAACCCGAAATTTCCAACTTTTATTGAAAACGAATGCTTCAACCTAGAAGAACGAAATTTGCTTAGCCATGTGGGATTCGTGTACTGCTCATTACCCCCAAGTATCTTCAAGATTGGGTGAAAAAACATATGCTGAGATTTCAGGACACTCGTAGTTTTTTGGAAGCTTGGCAACCCGTATCAAACGAAAGTGTGTTTCACCACTCCCTCATAGGGCTACTTCAAGAGGAAACAAACCATACACATAGAACTTAGAACTACTTAATTGTGTCACGTTTTAAGGGGCTAGCACAAACCGTTTTTGATTTAGAGTTCCAAATTCTTGTATCAATATAGGAGAAAACAGAGTGAAACCTGAAAATTCAAACTCTTATTACAAACGAATGCTTCAACCTAGAAGAACGAAATTTGCTGAGTCAAGTGGGATTGTTGTCCTGCTCATTACCCCCAAGTATCTTCAAGATTGGGTGAAAAAACATATGCTGAGATTGCAAGACACTCGTAGTATTTTGGAAGCTTGGCAACCTCTTCCAAACGAAAGTGTGTTTCGCAACTCCCTCCTAGGGAAACTTCAATAGGACACAATCCATACAGATAGAACTTAGAACTACTTTATTGTGTCAAGTTTCAAGGGGCTAGCACAAACCGTGTTTGATTTGGAGTTCCAAATCATCTATCAATATAGGAGAAAACAGAGTGAAACCTGAAAATTCAAACTCTTACTGTCAACGAATGCTTCAACCTAGAAGAACGAAATTTGCTGAACCCAGTGGGATTGGTGTACTGCTCATTATCACCAAGTATCTTCAAGATTGGGTGAAAAAACATATGCTGAGATTTCAGGACACTCGTAGTTTTTTGGAAGCTTGGCAACCCCTTTCAAACGAAAGTGTGCTTCACCACTCCCTCCTAGGGCAACTTCAAGAGGCAACAAACCGTACAGATAGAACTTAGAACTACTTTATTGTGTCAAGTTTCAAGGGGCTAGCACAAACCGTTTTTGATTTAGAGTTCCAAATTCATGTATCAATATAGGAGAAAACAGAGTGAAACCTGAAAATTCAAACTCTTATTGCAAACGAATTCTTCAACCTAGAAGAACGAAATTTGTTGAGTCAAGTGGGATTGGTGTCCTGCTAATTACCCCCAAGTATCTTCAAGATTGGGTGAAAAAACATATGCTGAGATTTCAAGACACTTCTAGTATTTTGGAAGCTTGGCAACCTCTTGAAACGAAAGTGTGTTTCACAACTCCCTCCTAGGGAAACTTCAATAGGACACAAACCATACAGATAGAACTTAGAACTACTTTATTGTGTCAAGTTTCAAGGGGCTAGCACAAACCGTGTTTGATTTGGAGTTCCAAATTCATCTATCAATATAGGAGAAAACAGAGTGAAACCTGAAAATTCAAACTCTTACTGCCAACAAATGGTTCAACCTAGAAGAACGAAGTTTTCTGAACCCAGTGGGATTGGTGTACTGCTCATTATCACCAAGTATCTTCAAGATTGGGTGAAAAAACATATGCTGAGATTTCAGGACACTCGTAGTTTTTTGGAAGCTTAGCAACACCTTTCAAACGAAAGTGTGTTTCACCACTTCCTCCTAGGGCTACTTCAATAGGAAACAAACCATTCACATAGAACTTAGAACTAGTTTATTGTGTCAAGATTCAAGGGGCTAGCACAAACCGTGCTTGATTTAGAGTTCCAAATTCATGTATCAATATAGGAGAAAACAGAGTGAAACCTGAAAATTCAAACTCTTACTGCCAAGGAATGCTTCAACCTAGAAGAACGAAATTTGCTGAGCCAAGTGGGATTGGTGTACTGCTCATTACCACCAAGTATCTTCAAGATTGGGTAAAAAACATATGCTGAGATTTCAGCATACTCGTAGTATTTTGAAAGCTTGGCAACCTCTTCCAAACGAAAGTGTGTTTCACCACTCCCTCCTAGGGAAACTTCAAGAGGAAACAAACAATACAGATAGAACTCAGAACTACTTTATTGTGTCAAGTTTCAAGGGGCTAGCACAAACCGTGTTTGAGTTAGAGTTCCAAATTCATGTATAAATATAGGAGAAAACAGCATGAAACCCGAAATTTCAAACTTTAATTGAAAACGAATGCTTCAACCTAGAAGAACGAAATTTGCTTAGCCAAGTGGGATTGGTGTAGTTCTCATTACCCCCAAGTATCTTCAAGATTGGGTGAAAAAATATCTGCTGAGATTTCAGGACACTCGTAGTATTTTGGAAGCTTGGCAACCTCTTCCAAACGAAAGTGTGTTTCACAACTCCCTCCTAGGGAAACTTCAATAGGACACAAACCATACAGATAGAACTTAGAACTACTTTATTGTGTCAAGTTTCAAGGGGCTAGCACAAACCGTGTTTTATTTGGAGTTCCAAATTCATGTATCAATATAGGAGAAAACAGAGTGAAACCTGAAAATTCAAACTCTTATTGCAAACGAATGCTTCAACCTAGAAGAACGAAATTTGTTGAGTCAAGTGGGATTGGTGTCCTGCTAATTACCCCCAAGTATCTTCAAGATTGGGTGAAAAAACATATGCTGAGATTTCAAGACACTTCTAGTATTTCGGAAGCTTGGCAACCTCTTCCAAACGAAAGTGTGTTTCACAACTCCCTCCTAGGGAAACTTCAATAGGACACAAACCATACAGATAGAACTTAGAACTACTTTATTGTGTCAAGTTTCAAGGGGCTAGCACAAACCGTGTTTGATTTGGAGTTCCAAATTCATCTATCAATATAGGAGAAAACAGAGTGAAACCTGAAAATTCAAACTCTTACTGCCAACAAATGGTTCAACCTAGAAGAACGAAGTTTTCTGAACCCAGTGGGATTGGTGTACTGCTCATTATCACCAAGTATCTTCAAGATTGGGTGAAAAAACATATGCTGAGATTTCAGGACACTCGTAGTTTTTTGGAAGCTTAGCAACACCTTTCAAACGAAAGTGTGTTTCACCACTCCCTCCTAGGGCAACTTGAAGAAGAAACAAACCATTCACATAGAACTTAGAACTAGTTTATTGTGTCAAGATTCAAGGGGCTAGCACAAACCGTGCTTGATTTAGAGTTCCAAATTCATGTATCAATATAGGAGAAAACAGAGTGAAACCTGAAAATTCAAACTCTTACTGCCAACGAATGCTTCAACCTAGAAGAACGAAATTTGTTGAGTCAAGTGGGATTGGTGTCCTGCTAATTACCCCCAAGTATCTTCAAGATTGGGTGAAAAAACATATGCTGAGATTTCAAGACACTTCTAGTATTTTGGAAGCTTGGCAACCTCTTCCAAACGAAAGTGTGTTTCACAACTCCCTCCTAGGGAAACTTCAATAGGACACAAACCATACAGATAGAACTTAGAACTACTTTATTGTGTCAAGTTTCAAGGGGCTAGCACAAACCGTGTTTGATTTGGAGTTCCAAATTCATCTATCAATATAGGAGAAAACAGAGTGAAACCTGAAAATTCAAACTCTTACTGCCAACGAATTCTTCAACCTAGAAGAACGAAATTTGCTGAACCCAGTGGGATTGGTGTACTGCTCGTTATCACCAAGTATCTTTAAGATTGGGTGAAAAAACATATGCTGAGATTTCAGGACACTCGTAGTTTTTCGGAAGCTTGGCAACCAGTTTCAAACGAAAGTGTGTTTCACCACTCCCTCCTAGGGCTACTTCAAGAGGATACAAACCATTCACATAGAACTTAGAACTACTTTATTGTGTCAAGTTTCAAGGGGCTAGCACAAACCGTGCTTGATTTAGAGTTCCAAATTCATGTATCAATATAGGAGAAAACAGAGTGAAACCTGAAAATTCAAACTCTTACTGCCAACGAATGCTTCAACCTAGAAGAACGAAATTTGCTGAGCCAAGTGGGATTGGTGTACTGCTCATTACCACCACGTATCTTCAAGATTGGGTGAAAAAACATGCTGAGATTTCAGGACAATCGTAGTATTTTGGAAGCTTGGCAACCTCTTCCAAACGAAAGTGTGTTTCACCACTCCCTCCTAGGGAAACTTCAAGAGAAAACAAACCATAGAGATAGAACTTAGAACTACTTAATTGTGTCAAGTTTCAAGGGGCTAGCACAAACCGTGTTTGAGTTAGAGTTCCAAATTCATGTATAAATATAGGAGAAAACAGCGTGAAACCCGAAATTTCAAACTTTTATTGAAAACGAATGCTTCAACCTAGAAGAACGAAATTTGCTTAGCCAAGTGGGATTGGTGTACTGCTCATTACCACCAAGTATCTTCAAGATTGGGTGAAAAAACATATGCTGAGATTTCAGGACTCTCGTAGTTTTTTGGAAGCTTGGCAACCCCTTTCAAACGAAAGTGTGCTTCACCACTCCCTCCTAGGGCAACTTCAAGAGGAAACAAACCGTACAGATAGAACTTAGAACTACTTTATTGTGTCAAGTTTCAAGGGGCTAGCACAAACCGTTCTTGATTTAGAGTTCCAAATTCATGTATCAATATAGGAGAAAACAGAGTGAAACCTGAAAATTCAAACTCTTATTGCAAACGAATGCTTCAACCTAGAAGAACGAAATTTGCTGAGTCAAGGGGGATTGGTGTACTGCTCATTACCCCCAAGTATCTTCAAGATTGGGTGAAAAAACATATGCTGAGATTTCAGGACACTAGTAGTTTTTTGGAAGCTTGGCAACCCGTATCAAACAAAAGTGTGTTTCACCACTCCCTCAAGGGCTACTTCAAGAGGAAACAAACCATACACATAGAACTTAGAACTACTTAATTGTGTCACGTTTTAAGGGGCTAGCACAAACCGTGCTTGATTTAGAGTTCCAAATTCATGTATCAATATAGGAGAAAACAGAGTGAAACCTGAAAATTCAAACTCTTATTACAAACGAATGCTTCAACCTAGAAGAACGAAATTTGCT
Source organism: Callospermophilus lateralis (assembly GCF_048772815.1). Taxonomy (NCBI): domain Eukaryota; kingdom Metazoa; phylum Chordata; class Mammalia; order Rodentia; family Sciuridae; genus Callospermophilus; species Callospermophilus lateralis. The sequence continues at coordinate 96,814 of NW_027513633.1, read as the reverse complement.
GAGTCAATTGGGATTGTTGTCCTGCTCATTACCCCCAAGTATCTTCAAGATTGGGTGAAAAAACATATGCTGAGATTTCAAGACACTCGTAGTATTTTGGAAGCTTGGCAACCTCTTCCAAACGAAAGTGTGTTTCGCAACTCCCTCCTAGGGAAACTTCAATAGGACACAATCCATACAGATAGAACTTAGAACTACTTTATTGTGTCAAGTTTCAAGGGGCTAGCACAAACCGTGTTTGATTTGGAGTTCCAAATCATCTATCAATATAGGAGAAAACAGAGTGAAACCTGAAAATTCAAACTCTTACTGTCAACGAATGCTTCAACCTAGAAGAACGAAATTTGCTGAACCCAGTGGGATTGGTGTACTGCTCATTATCACCAAGTATCTTCAAGATTGGGTGAAAAAACATATGCTGAGATTTCAGGACACTCGTAGTTTTTTGGAAGCTTGGCAACCCCTTTCAAACGAAAGTGTGCTTCACCAATCCCTCCTAGGGCAACTTCAAGAGGCAACAAACCGTACAGATAGAACTTAGAACTACTTTATTGTGTCAAGTTTCAAGGGGCTAGCACAAACCGTTTTTGATTTAGAGTTCCAAATTCATATATCAATATAGGAGAAAACAGAGTGAAACCTGAAAATTCAAACTCTTATTGCAAACGAATTCTTCAACCTAGAAGAACGAAATTTGTTGAGTCAAGTGGGATTGGTGTCCTGCTAATTACCCCCAAGTATCTTCAAGATTGGGTGAAAAAACATATGCTGAGATTTCAGGACACTCGTAGTTTTTTGGAAGCTTAGCAACACCTTTCAAACGAAAGTGTGTTTCACCACTTCCTCCTAGGGCTACTTCAATAGGAAACAAACCATTCACATAGAACTTAGAACTAGTTTATTGTGTCAAGATTCAAGCGGCTAGCACAAACCGTGCTTGATTTAGAGTTCCAAATTCATGTATCAATATAGGAGAAAACAGAGTGAAACCTGAAAATTGAAACTCTTACTGCCAAGGAATGCTTCAACCTAGAAGAACGAAATTTGCTGAGCCAAGTGGGATTGGTGTACTGCTCATTACCACCAAGTATCTTCAAGATTGGGTAAAAAACATATGCTGAGATTTCAGCATACTCGTAGTATTTTGAAAGCTTGGCAACCTCTTCCAAACGAAAGTGTGTTTCACCACTCCCTCCTAGGGAAACTTCAAGAGGAAACAAACAATACAGATAGAACTCAGAACTACTTTATTGTGTCAAGTTTCAAGGGGTAGCACAAACCGTGTTTGAGTTAGAGTTCCAAATTCATGTATAAATATAGGAGAAAACAGCATGAAACCCGAAATTTCAAACTTTAATTGAAAACGAATGCTTCAACCTAGAAGAACGAAATTTGCTTAGCCAAGTGGGATTGGTGTAGTTCTCATTACCCCCAAGTATCTTCAAGATTGGGTGAAAAAATATCTGCTGAGATTTCAGGACACTCGTAGTATTTTGGAAGCTTGGCAACCTCTTCCAAACGAAAGTGTGTTTCACAACTCCCTCCTAGGGAAACTTCAATAGGACACAAACCATACAGATAGAACTTAGAACTACTTTATTGTGTCAAGTTTCAAGGGGCTAGCACAAACCGTGTTTTATTTGGAGTTCCAAATTCATGTATCAATATAGGAGAAAACAGAGTGAAACCTGAAAATTCAAACTCTTATTGCAAACGAATGCTTCAACCTAGAAGAACGAAATTTGTTGAGTCAAGTGGGATTGGTGTCCTGCTAATTACCCCCAAGTATCTTCAAGATTGGGTGAAAAAACATATGCTGAGATTTCAAGACACTTCTAGTATTTCGGAAGCTTGGCAACCTCTTCCAAACGAAAGTGTGTTTCACAACTCCCTCCTAGGGAAACTTCAATAGGACACAAACCATACAGATAGAACTTAGAACTACTTTATTGTGTCAAGTTTCAAGGGGCTAGCACAAACCGTGTTTGATTTGGAGTTCCAAATTCATCTATCAATATAGGAGAAAACAGAGTGAAACCTGAAAATTCAAACTCTTACTGCCAACAAATGCTTCAACCTAGAAGAACGAAGTTTTCTGAACCCAGTGGGATTGGTGTACTGCTCATTATCACCAAGTATCTTCAAGATTGGGTGAAAAAACATATGCTGAGATTTCAGGACACTCGTAGTTTTTTGGAAGCTTAGCAACACCTTTCAAACGAAAGTGTGTTTCACCACTTCCTCCTAGGGCTACTTCAATAGGAAACAAACCATTCACATAGAACTTAGAACTAGTTTATTGTGTCAAGATTCAAGCGGCTAGCACAAACCGTGCTTGATTTAGAGTTCCAAATTCATGTATCAATATAGGAGAAAACAGAGTGAAACCTGAAAATTGAAACTCTTACTGCCAAGGAATGCTTCAACCTAGAAGAACGAAATTTGCTGAGCCAAGTGGGATTGGTGTACTGCTCATTACCACCAAGTATCTTCAAGATTGGGTAAAAAACATATGCTGAGATTTCAGCATACTCGTAGTATTTTGAAAGCTTGGCAACCTCTTCCAAACGAAAGTGTGTTTCACCACTCCCTCCTAGGGAAACTTCAAGAGGAAACAAACAATACAGATAGAACTCAGAACTACTTTATTGTGTCAAGTTTCAAGGGGTAGCACAAACCGTGTTTGAGTTAGAGTTCCAAATTCATGTATAAATATAGGAGAAAACAGCATGAAACCCGAAATTTCAAACTTTAATTGAAAACGAATGCTTCAACCTAGAAGAACGAAATTTGCTTAGCCAAGTGGGATTGGTGTAGTTCTCATTACCCCCAAGTATCTTCAAGATTGGGTGAAAAAATATCTGCTGAGATTTCAGGACACTCGTAGTATTTTGGAAGCTTGGCAACCTCTTCCAAACGAAAGTGTGTTTCACAACTCCCTCCTAGGGAAACTTCAATAGGACACAAACCATACAGATAGAACTTAGAACTACTTTATTGTGTCAAGTTTCAAGGGGCTAGCACAAACCGTGTTTGATTTGGAGTTCCAAATTCATGTATCAATATAGGAGAAAACAGAGTGAAACCTGAAAATTCAAACTCTTATTGCAAACGAATGCTTCAACCTAGAAGAACGAAATTTGTTGAGTCAAGTGGGATTGGTGTCCTGCTAATTACCCCCAAGTATCTTCAAGATTGGGTGAAAAAACATATGCTGAGATTTCAAGACACTTCTAGTATTTCGGAAGCTTGGCAACCTCTTCCAAACGAAAGTGTGTTTCACAACTCCCTCCTAGGGAAACTTCAATAGGACACAAACCATACAGATAGAACTTAGAACTACTTTATTGTGTCAAGTTTCAAGGGGCTAGCACAAACCGTGTTTGATTTGGAGTTCCAAATTCATCTATCAATATAGGAGAAAACAGAGTGAAACCTGAAAATTCAAACTCTTACTGCCAACAAATGCTTCAACCTAGAAGAACGAAGTTTTCTGAACCCAGTGGGATTGGTGTACTGCTCATTATCACCAAGTATCTTCAAGATTGGGTGAAAAAACATATGCTGAGATTTCAGGACACTCGTAGTTTTTTGGAAGCTTAGCAACACCTTTCAAACGAAAGTGTGTTTCACCACTCCCTCCTAGGGCAACTTGAAGAAGAAACAAACCATTCATATAGAACTTAGAACTACTTTATTGTGTCAAGATTCAAGGGGCTAGCACAAAGCGTGCTTGATTTAGAGTTCCAAATTCATGTATCAATATAGGAGAAAACAGAGTGAAACCTGAAAATTCAAACTCTTACTGCCAACGAATGCTTCAACCTAGAAGAACGAAATTTGTTGAGTCAAGTGGGATTGGTGTCCTGCTAATTACCCCCAAGTATCTTCAAGATTGGGTGAAAAAACATATGCTGAGATTTCAAGACACTTCTAGTATTTTGGAAGCTTGGCAACCTCTTCCAAACGAAAGTGTGTTTCACAACTCCCTCCTAGGGAAACTTCAATAGGACACAAACCATACAGATAGAACTTAGAACTACTTTATTGTGTCAAGTTTCAAGGGGCTAGCACAAACCGTGTTTGATTTGGAGTTCCAAATTCATCTATCAATATAGGAGAAAACAGAGTGAAACCTGAAAATTCAAACTCTTACTGCCAACGAATTCTTCAACCTAGAAGAACGAAATTTGCTGAACCCAGTGGGATTGGTGTACTGCTCGTTATCACCAAGTATCTTTAAGATTGGGTGAAAAAACATATGCTGAGATTTCAGGACACTCGTAGTTTTTCGGAAGATTGGCAACCAGTTTCAAACGAAAGTGTGTTTCACCACTCCCTCCTAGGGCTACTTCAAAAGGATACAAACCATTCACATAGAACTTAGAACTACTTTATTGTGTCAAGTTTCAAGGGGCTAGCACAAACCGTGCTTGATTTAGAGTTCCAAATTCATGTATCAATATAGGAGAAAACAGAGTGAAACCTGAAAATTCAAACTCTTACTGCCAACGAATGCTTCAACCTAGAAGAACGAAATTTGCTGAGCCAAGTGGGATTGGTGTACTGCTCATTACCACCAAGTATCTTCAAGATTGGGTGAAAAAACATATGCTGAGATTTCAGAATACTCGTAGTATTTTGAAAGTTTGGCAACCTCTTCCAAACGAAACTGTGTTTCATCACTCCCTCCTAGAAAAACTTCAACAGGAAACAAACCATACAGATAGAACTTAGAACTACTTTATTGTGTCAAGTTTCAAGGGGCTAGCACAAACCGTGTTTGAGTTAGAGTTCCAAATTCATGTATAAATATAGGAGAAAACAGCATGAAACCCGAAATTTCAAACTTTAATTGAAAACGAATGCTTCAACCTAGAAGAACGAAATTTGCTGAGCCAAGTGGGATTGGTGTACTGCTCATTACCACCACGTATCTTCAAGATTGGGTGAAAAAACATGCTGAGATTTCAGGACAATCGTAGTATTTTGGAAGCTTGGCAACCTCTTCCAAACGAAAGTGTGTTTCACCACTCCCTCCTAGGGAAACTTCAAGAGAAAACAAACCATAGAGATAGAACTTAGAACTACTTAATTGTGTCAAGTTTCAAGGGGCTAGCACAAACCGTGTTTGAGTTAGAGTTCCAAATTCATGTATAAATATAGGAGAAAACAGCGTGAAACCCGAAATTTCAAACTTTTATTGAAAACGAATGCTTCAACCTAGAAGAACGAAATTTGCTTAGCCAAGTGGGATTGGTGTACTGCTCATTACCACCAAGTATCTTCAAGATTGGGTGAAAAAACATATGCTGAGATTTCAGGACACTCGTAGTTTTTTGGAAGCTTGGCAACCCCTTTCAAACGAAAGTGTGCTTCACCACTCCCTCCTAGGGCAACTTCAAGAGGAAACAAACCGTACAGATAGAACTTAGAACTACTTTATTGTGTCAAGTTTCAAGGGGCTAGCACAAACCGTTCTTGATTTAGAGTTCCAAATTCATGTATCAATATAGGAGAAAACAGAGTGAAACCTGAAAATTCAAACTCTTATTGCAAACGAATGCTTCAACCTAGAAGAACGAAATTTGCTGAGTCAAGGGGGATTGGTGTACTGCTCATTACCCCCAAGTATCTTCAAGATTGGGTGAAAAAACATATGCTGAGATTTCAGGACACTCGTAGTTTTTTGGAAGCTTGGCAACCCGTATCAAACGAAAGTGTGTTTCACCACTCCCTCATAGGGCTACTTCAAGAGGAAACAAACCATACACATAGAACTTAGAACTACTTAATTGTGTCACGTTTTAAGGGGCTAGCACAAACCGTGCTTGATTTAGAGTTCCAAATTCATGTATCAATATAGGAGAAAACAGAGTGAAACCTGAAAATTCAAACTCTTATTACAAACGAATGCTTCAACCTAGAAGAACGAAATTTGCTGAGTCAATTGGGATTGTTGTCCTGCTCATTACCCCCAAGTATCTTCAAGATTGGGTGAAAAAACATATGCTGAGATTTCAAGACACTCGTAGTATTTTGGAAGCTTGGCAACCTCTTCCAAACGAAAGTGTGTTTCGCAACTCCCTCCTAGGGAAACTTCAATAGGACACAATCCATACAGATAGAACTTAGAACTACTTTATTGTGTCAAGTTTCAAGGGGCTAGCACAAACCGTGTTTGATTTGGAGTTCCAAATCATCTATCAATATAGGAGAAAACAGAGTGAAACCTAAAAATTCAAACTCTTACTGTCAACGAATGCTTCAACCTAGAAGAACGAAGTTTTCTGAACCCAGTGGGATTGGTGTACTGCTCATTATCACCAAGTGTCTTCAAGATTGGGTGAAAAAACATATGCTGAGATTTCAGGACACTCGTAGTTTTTTGGAAGCTTAGCAACACCTTTCAAACGAAAGTGTGTTTCACCACTTCCTCCTAGGGCTACTTCAATAGGAAACAAACCATTCACATAGAACTTAGAACTAGTTTATTGTGTCAAGATTCAAGGGGCTAGCACAAACCGTGCTTGATTTAGGGTTCCAAATTCATGTATCAATATAGGAGAAAACAGAGTGAAACCTGAAAATTCAAACTCTTACTGCCAAGGAATGCTTCAACCTAGAAGAACGAAATTTGCTGAGCCAAGTGGGATTGGTGTACTGCTCATTACCACCAAGTATCTTCAAGATTGGGTAAAAAACATATGCTGAGATTTCAGCATACTCGTAGTATTTTGAAAGCTTGGCAACCTCTTCCAAACGAAAGTGTGTTTCACCACTCCCTCCTAGGGAAACTTCAAGAGGAAACAAACAATACAGATAGAACTTAGAACTACTTTATTGTGTCAAGTTTCAAGGGGCTAGCACAAACCGTGTTTGAGTTAGAGTTCCAAATTCATGTATAAATATAGGAGAAAACAGCATGAAACCCGAAATTTCAAACTTTAATTGAAAACGAATGCTTCAACCTAGAAGAACGAAATTTGCTTAGCCAAGTGGGATTGGTGTAGTTCTCATTACCCCCAAGTATCTTCAAGATTGGGTGAAAAAATATCTGCTGAGATTTCAGGACACTCGTAGTATTTTGGAAGCTTGGCAACCTCTTCCAAACGAAAGTGTGTTTCACAACTCCCTCCTAGGGAAACTTCAATAGGACACAAACCATACAGATAGAACTTAGAACTACTTTATTGTGTCAAGTTTCAAGGGGCTAGCACAAACCGTGTTTTATTTGGAGTTCCAAATTCATCTATCAATATAGGAGAAAACAGAGTGAAACCTGATAATTCAAACTCTTTCTGCCAACGAATGCTTCAACCTAGAAGAACGAAATTTTCTGAATCCAGTGGGATTGGTGTACTGCTCATTATCACCAAGTATCTTCAAGATTGGGTGAAAAAACATATGCTGAGATTTCAGGACACTCGTAGTTTTTTGGAAGCTTAGCAACACCTTTCAAACGAAAGTGTCCTTCACCACTCCCTCCTAGGGCAACTTCAAGAGGAAAGAAACCGTACAGATAGAACTTAGAACTACTTTATTGTGTCAAGTTTCAAGGGGCTAGCACAAACCGTGTTTGATTTGGAGTTCCAAATTCATCTATCAATATAGGAGAAAACAGAGTGAAACCTGAAAATTCAAACTCTTACTGCCAACGAATGCTTCAACCTGGAAGAACGAAATTTGCTTAGCCAAGTGGGATTGGTGTACTGCTCATTACCACCAAGTATCTTCAAGATTGGGTGAAAAAACATATGCTGAGATTTCAGGACACTCGTAGTTTTTTGGAAGCTTGGCAACCCCTTTCAAACGAAAGTGTGCTTCACCACTCCCTCCTAGGGCAACTTCAAGAGGCAACAAACCGTACAGATAGAACTTAGAACTACTTCATTGTGTCAAGTTTCAAGGTTCTAGCACAAACCGTTCTTGATTTAGAGTTCCAAATTCATGTATCAATATAGGAGAAAACAGAGTGAAACCTGAAAATTCAAACTCTTAGGCAAACGAATGCTTCAACCTAGAAGAACGAAATTTGCTGAGTCAAGGGGGATTGGAGTACTGCTCATTACCCCCAAGTATCTTCAAGATTGGGTGAAAAAACATATGCTGAGATTTCAGGACACTCGTAGTTTTTTGGAAGCTTGGCAACCCGTATCAAACGAAAGTGTGTTTCACCACTCCCTCATAGGGCTACTTCAAGAGGAAACAAACAATACACATAGAAGTTAGAACTACTTAATTGTGTCACGTTTTAAGGGGCTAGCACAAACCGTGCTTGATTTAGAGTTCCAAATTCATGTATCAATATAGGAGAAAACAGAATGAAACCTGAAAACTCAAACTCTTATTGCAAACGAATGCTTCAACCCAGAAGAACGAAATTTGCTGAGTCAAGTGGGATTGGTGTACTGCTCATTACCCCCAAGTATCTTCAAGATTGGGTGCAAAAACATCTGCTGAGATTTCAGGACACTCATAGTATTTTGGAAGCTTGGCAACCTCTTCCAAACGAAAGTGTGTTTCACAACTCCCTTCTAGGGAAACTTCAATAGGACACAAACCATACATATAGAACTTAGAACTACTTTATTGTGTCAAGTTTCAAGGGGCTTGCACAAACCGTGTTTGATTTGGAGTTCCAAATTCATCTATCAATATAGGAGAAAACAGAGTGAAACCTGAAAATTCAAACTCTTACTGCCAACGAATGCTTCAACCTAGAAGAACGAAATTTGCTGAACCCAGTGGGATTGGTGTACTGCTCATTATCACCAAGTATCTTCAAGATTGGGTGAAAAAACATATGCTGAGATTTCAGGACACTCGTAGTTTTTTTTAAGCTTGGCAATCCGTATCAAACGAAAGTGTGTTTCACCACTCCCTCATAGGGCTACTTCAAGAGGAAACAAACCATACACATAGAACTTAGAACTACTTAATTGTGTCACGTTTTAAGGGGCTAGCACAAATCGTGCTTGATTTAGAGTTCCAAATTCATGTATAAATATAGGAGAAAACAGAGTGAAACCTGAAAATTCAAACTCTTATTGCAAACGAATGCTTCAACCTAGAAGAACGAAATTTGCTGAGTCAAGTGGGATTGGTGTCCTGCTCATTACCCCCAAGTATCTTCAAGATTGGGTGAAAAAACATATGCTGAGATTTCAAGACACTCGTAGTATTTTGGAATCTTTGCAACCTCTTCCAAACGAAAGTGTGTTTCACCACTCCCTCCTAGGGAAACTTCAAGAGGAAACAAACCATACAGATAGAACTTAGAACTACTTTATTGTGTCAAGTTTCGAGGGGCTAGCACAAACCATGTTTGAGTTAGAGTTCCAAATTCATGTATAAATATAGGAGAAAACAGCGTGAAACCCGAAATTTCAAACTTTTATTGAAAACGAATGCTTCAACCTAGAAGAACGAAATTTGCTTAGCCAAGTGGGATTGGTGTACTGCTCATTACCACCAAGTATCTTCAAGATTGGGTGAAAAAACATATGCTGAGTTTTCAGGACACTCGTAGTTTTTTGGAAGCTTGGCAACCCCTTTCAAACGAAAGTGTCCTTCACCACTCCCTCCTAGGGCAACTTCAAGAGGAAACAAACCGTACAGATAGAACTTAGAACTACTTTATTGTGTCAACTTTCAAGGGGCTAGCACAAACCGTGCTTGACTTAGAGTTCCAAATTTATGTATCAATATAGGAGAAAACAGAGTGAAACCTGAAAATGCAAACTCTTATTGCAAACGAATGCTTCAACCAAGAAAAGCGAAATTTGCTGAGCCAAGTGGGATTGGTGTACTTCTCATTACCACCAAGTATCTTCAAGATTGGGTGAAAAAACATATGCTGAGATTTCAGGACACTCGTAGTATTTTGGAAGCTTGGCAACCTCTTCCAAACGAAAGTGTGTTTCACCACTCCCTCCTAGGGAAACTTCAAGAGGAAACAAACTATACAGATAGAACTTATAACTACTTTATTGTGTCAAGTTTCAAGGGGCTAGCACAAACCGTGTTTGATTTGGAGTTCCAAATTCATCTATCAATATAGGAGAAAACAGAGTGAAACCTGAAAATTCAAACTCTTACTGCCAACGAATGCTTCAACCTAGAAGAACGAAATTTGCTGAACCCAGTGGCATTGGTGTACTGCTCATTATCACCAAGTATCTTCAAGATTGGGTGAAAAAACATATGCTGAGATTTCAGGACACTCGTAGTTTTTTGGAAGCTTGGCAACCCGTTTCAAACAAAAGTGTGTTTCACCACTCCCTCCAAGGGCTACTTCAAGAGGAAAAAAACCATACACATAGAACTTAGAACTACTTAATTGTGTCAAGTTTCAAGAGGCTAGCACAAACCGTGCTAATTTAGAGTTCCAAATTCATGTATCAATATAGGAGAAAACAGAGTGAAACCTGAAAATTCAAACTCTTATTGCAAACGAATGCTTCAACCTAGAAGAACGAAATTTGCTGAGTCAAGTGGGATTGGTGTACTGCTCATTACCCCCAAGTATCTTCAAGATTGGGTGAAAAAACATATGCTGAGATTTAAGGACACTCATACTTTTTGGAAGCTTGGCAACCCGTTTAAAACGAAAGTGTGTTTCACCACTCCCTCCTAGGGCTAATTCAAGAGGAAACAAACCATACACATAGATCATAAAACTACTTAATTGTGTCAAGTTTCAAGGGGCTAGCACAAACCGTGCTTGATTTAGAGTTCCAAATTCATGTATCAATATATTAGAAAACAGAGTGAAACCTGAAAATTCAAACTCTTATTGCAAACGAATGCTTCAACCTAGAAGAACGAAATTTGCTGAGCCCAGTGGGCTTGGTGTACTGCTCATTACCACCAAGTATCTTCAAGATTGGGTGAAAAAACATATGCTGAGATTTCAGGACACTCGTAGTATTTTGGAAGCTTGGCAACCTCTTCCAAACGAAAGTGTGTTTCACCACTCTCTCCTAGGGCAACTTCAAGAGGAAACAAACCGTACAGATAGAACTTAGAACTACTTTATTGTGTCAAGTTTCAAGGTGCTAGCACAAACCGTTCTTGATTTAGAGTTCCAAATTCATGTATCAATATAGGAGAAAACAGAGTGAAACCTGAAAATTCAAACTCTTATTGCATACGAATGCTTCAACCTAGAAGAACGAAATTTGCTGAGTCAACTGGGATTGGTGTACTGCTCATTACCCCCAAGTATCTTCAAGATTGGGTGAAAAAACATATGCTGAGATTTCAGGACACTCGTAGTATTTTTAAAGCTTTCAACCTCTTCCAAACGAAAGTGTGTTTCACCACTCCCTCCTAGGGCAACTTCAAGAGGAAACAAACCGTACAGATAGAACTTAGAACTACTTTATTGTGTCAAGTTTCAAGGGGCTACCACAAACCGTTCTTGATTTAGAGTTCCAAATTCATGTATCAATATAGGAGAAAACAGAGTGAAACCTGAAAATTCAAACTCTTATTGCAAACGAATGCTTCAACCTAGAAGAACGAAATTTGCTGAGTCAAGTGGGATTGGTGTACTGCTTATTCCCCCCAAGTATCTTCAAGATTGGGTGAAAAAACATATGCTGAGATTTCAGGACACTCGTAGTATTTTGGAAGATTTTCAACCTCTTCCAAACGAAAGTGTGTTTCGCAACTCCCTCCTAGGGAAACTTCAATAGGACACAAACCATACAGATAGAACTTAGAACTACTTTATTGTGTCAAGTTTCAAGGGGCTAGCACAAACCGTGTTTGATTTGGAGTTCCAAATTCATCTATCAATATAGGAGAAAACTGAAAATTCAAACTCTTACTGCCAACGAATGCTTCAACCTAGAAGAACGAAATTTGCTAAACACAGTGGGATTTTTGTACTGCTCATTATCACCAAGTATCTTCAAGATTGGGTGAAAAAACATATGCTGAGATTTCAGGACACTCGTAGTTTTTTGGAAGCTTGGCAACCCCTTTCAAACGAAAGTGTGCTTCACCACTCCCTCCTAGGGCAACTTCAAGAGGAAACAAACCGTACAGATAGAACTTAGAACTACTTTATTGTGTCAAGTTTCAAAGGGCTAGCACAAACCGTTCTTGATTTAGAGTTTCAAATTCATGTATCAATATAGGAGAAAACAGAGTGAAACCTGAAAATTCAAACTCTTATTGCAAACGAATGCTTCAACGTAGAAGAACGAAATTTGCTGAGTCAACTGGCATTGGTGTACTGCTCATTACCCCCAAGTATCTTCAAGATTGGGTGAAAAAACATATGCTGAGATTTCAGGACACTCGTAGTTTTTTGGAAGCTTGGCAACCCGTATCAAACGAAAGTGTGTTTCACCACTCCCTCATAGGGCTACTTCAAGAGGAAACAAACCATACACATAGAACTTAGAACTACTTAATTGTGTCAAGTTTTAAGGGGCTAGCACAAACCGTGCTTGAATTAGAGTTCCAAATTCATGTATGAATATAGGAGAAAACAGAGTGAAACCTGAAAATTCAAACTCTATTGCAAACGAATGCTTCAACCTAGAAGAACCAAATTTGCTGAGTCAAGTGGGATTGGTGTCCTGCTCATTACCCCCAAGTATCTTCAAGATTGGGTGAAAAAACATATGCTGAGATTTCAGGAAACTCATAGTTTTTTGGAAGCTTGGCAACCAATCTCAAACGAAAGTGTGCTTCACCACTCCCTCCTAGGGCAACTTCAAGAGGAAAGAAACCGTACAGATAGAACTTAGAACTACTTTATTGTGTCAAGTTTCAAGGGGCTAGCACAAACCGTGCTTGATTTAGAGTTCCAAATTCATGTATCAATATAGGAGAAAACAGAGTGAAACCTGAAAATTCAAACTCTTATTGCAAACGAATGCTTCAACCTAGAAGAACGAAATTTGCTGAGCCAAGTGGGATTGGTGTACTGCTCATTACCACCAAGTATCTTCAAGATTGGGTGAAAAAACGTATGCTGAGATTTCAGGAACTCGTAGTATTTTGGAAGCTTGGCAACCTCTTCCAAACGAAAGTGTGTTTCACCACTCCCTCCTAGGGAAACTTCAAGAGGAAACAAACCATACAGATAGAACTTAGAACTACTTTATTGTGTCAAGTTTCAAGGGGCTAGCACAAACCGTGTTTGATTTAGAGTTCCAAATTCATCTATCAATATAGGAGAAAACAGAGTGAAACCTGAAAATTCAAACTCTTACTGCCAACGAATGCTTCAACCTAGAAGAACGAAATTTTCTGAACCCAGTGGGATTGGTGTACTGCTCATTATCACCAAGTATCTTCAAGATTGGGTGAAAAACATATGCTTAGATTTCAGGACACTCGTAGTTTTTTGGAAGCTTGACAACCCGTTTCAAAGGAAGGTGTGTTTCACCACTCCCTCCTAGGGCTACTTCAAGAGGAAACAAACCATTCACATAGAACTTAGAACCACTTTATTGTGTCAAGTTTCAAGGGGCTAGCAAAAACCGTGCTTGATTTAGAGTTCCAAATTCATGTATCAATATAGGAGAAAACAGAGTGAAACCTGAAAATTCAAACTCTTATTGCAACCGAATGCTTCAACCTAGAAGAACGAAATTTGCTGAGCCAAGTGGGATTGGTGTACTCCTCATTACCACCAAGTATCTTCAAGATTGGGTGAAAAAGCATATGCTGAGATTTCAGGACACTCGTAGTATTTTGGAAGCTTGGCAACCTCTTCCATACGAAAGTGGGTTTCACCACTCCCTCCAAGGGAAACTTCAATTGGACACAAAACATACAGATAGAACTTAGAACTACTTTATTGTGTCAAGTTTCAAGGGGCTAGCACAAACCGTGTTTGATTTGGAGTTCCAAATTCATCTATCAATATAAGAGAAAACAGAGTGAAACTTGAAAACTCAAACTCTTACTGCCAACGAATGCTTCAACCTAGAAGAAAGAAATTTGCTGAACCCAGTGGGATTGGTGTACTGCTCATTATCACCAAGTATCTTCAAGATTGGGTGAAAAAACATATGCTGAGATTTCAGGACACTCGAATTTTTTTGGAAGCTTGGCAACCCGTTTCAAACGAAAGTGTGTTTCACCACTCCCTCCTAAAGCTACTTCAAGAGGAAACAAACCATTCAAATAGAAATGAGAACTACTTTATTGTGTCAAGTTTCAAGGGGCTAGCACAAACCGTGCTTGATTTAGAGTTCCAAATTCATGTATCAATATAAAAGAAAACAGAGTGAAAGCTGAAAATTCAAACTCTTATTGCAACCGAATGCTTCAACCTAGAAGAACGAAATTTGCTTAGCCAAGTGGGATTGGTGTACTGCTCATTACCACCAAGTATCTTCAAGATTGGCTGAAAAAACATATGCTGAGATTTCAGGAAACTCGTAGTTTTTTGGAAGCTTGACAACCCCTCTCAAACGAAAGTGTGCTTCACCACTCCCTCCTAGGGCAACTTCAAGAGGAAAGAAACCGTACAGATAGAAGTTAGAACTACTTTATTGTGTCAAGTTTCAAGGGGCTAGCACAAACCGTGCTTGATTTAGAGTTCCAAATTCATGTATCAATATAGGAGAAAACAGAGTGAAACCTGAAAATTCAAACTCTTATTGCAAACGAATGCTTCAACCTAGAAGAGCAAAATTTGCTGAGTCAAGTGGGATTGGTGTACTGCTCATTACCACCAAGTATCTTCAAGATTGGGTGAAAAAACATATGCTGAGATTTCAGGACACTCGTAGTATTTTGGAAGCTTGGCAACCTCTTCCAAACGAAAGTGTGTTTCTCCACTCCCTCCTAGGGAAACTTCATGAGGAAACAAACCATACAGATAGAACTTAGAACTACTTTATTGTGTCAAGTTTCAAGGGGCTAGCACAAACCGTGTTTAATTTGAAGTTAAAAATTAATCTATCAATATAGGAGAAAACAGAGTGAAACCTGAAAATTCAAACACTTACTGCCAACGAATGCTTAAACCTAGAAGAACGAAATTTGCTGAACCCAGTGGGATTGGTGTACTGCTCATTATCACCAAGTATCTTCAAGATTGGGTGAAAAAACATATGCTGAGATTTCAGGACCCTCGTAGATTTTTGGAAGCTTGGCAACCCGTTTCAAAGGAAAGTGTGTTTCACCACTCCCTCCTAGGGCTACTTCAAGAGGAAAACAAAAATTCACATAGAACTTAGAACTACTTTATTGTGTCAAGTTTCAAGAGGCTAGCACAAACCGTTCTTGATTTAGAGTTCCAAATTCATGTATCAATATAGGAGAAAACAGAGTGAAACCTGAAAATTCAAACTCTTATTGCAAACGAATGCTTCAACCTAGAAGAACGAAATTTGCTGAGTCAAGTGGAATTGGTGTACTGCTCATTACCCCCAAGTATCTTCAAGATTGGGTGAAAAAACAAATGCTGAGATTTCAGGACACTCGTAGTATTTTGGAAGCTTGGCAACCACTTCCAAACGAAAGTGTGTTTTGCAACTCCCTCCTAGGGAAACTTCAATAGGACACAAACCATACAGATAGAACTTAGAACTACTTTATTGTGTCAAGTTTCAAAGGGCTAGCACAAACCGTGTTTGATTTGGAGTTCCAAATTCATCTATCAATATAGGAGAAAACAGAGTGAAACCTGAAAATTCAAACTCTTACTGCCAACGAATGCTTCAACCTAGAAGAACGAAATTTGCTGAACCCAGTGGGATTGGTGTACTGCTCATTATCACCAAATATCTTCAAGTTTGGGTGAAAATACATATGCTGAGATTTCAGGACACTCGTAGTTTTTTGGAAGCTTGGCAACCCCTTTCAAACGAAAGTGTGATTCACCACTCCCTCCTAGGGCAACTTCAAGAGGAAACAAACCGTACAGATAGAACTTAGAACTACTTTATTGTGTCAAGTTTCAAAGGGCTAGCACAAACCGTGCTTGATTTAGAGTTCCAAATTCATGTATCAATATAGGAGAAAACAGAGTGAAACCTGAAAATTCAAACTCTTATTGCATACGAATGCTTCAACCTAGAAGAACGAAATTTGCTGAGCCAAGTGGGATTGGTGTACTGCTCATTACCACCAAGTATCTTCAAGATTGGGAGAAAAAGCATATGCTGAGATGTCAGGACACTCGTAGTATTTTGGAAGCTTGGCAACCTCTTCCATACGAAAGTGTGTTTCACCACTCCCTCCAAGGGAAACTTCAATTGGACACAAAACATACAGATAGAACTTAGAACTACTTTATTGTGTCAAGTTTCAAGGGGCTAGCACAAACCATGTTTGATTTGGAGTTCCAAATTAATCTATCAATATAAGAGAAAACAGAGTGAAACTTGAAAATTCAAACTCTTACTGCCAACGAATGCTTCAACCAAGAAGAACGAAATTTGCTGAACCCAGTGGGATTGGTGTACTGCTCATTATCACCAAGTATCTTCAAGATTGGGTTAAAAAACATATGCTGAGATTTCAGGACACTCGTAGTATTTTGGAAGATTGGCAACCCGTTTCAAACGAAAGTGTGTTTCACCACTCCCTCCTAGGGCTACTTCAAGAGGAAACAAACCATTCAAATAGAACTTAGAACTACTTTATTGTGTCAAGTTTCAAAGGGCTAGAACAAACCGTGCTTGATTTAGAGTTCCAAATTCATGTATCAATATAGGAGAAAACAGAGTGAAACCTGAAAATTCAAACTCTTATTGCAAACGAATGCTTCAACCTAGAAGAACGAAATTTGCTGAGCCAAGTGGGATTGGTGTACTGCTCATTACCACCAAGTATCTTCAAGATTGGGTGAAAAAACATATGCTGAGATTTCAGGACACTCGTAGTATTTTGGAAGCTTGGCAACCTCTTCCAAACGAAAGTGTGTTTCACCACTCCCTCCTAGGGAAACTTCAAGAGGAAACAAACCATACAGATAGAACTTAGAACTACTTTATTGTGTCAAGTTTCATGGGGCTAGCACAAACCGTGTTTGAGTTAGAGTTCCAAATTCATGTATAAATATAGGAGAAAACATCGTGAAACCCGAAATTTCAAACTTTTATTGAAAACGAATGCTTCAAACTAGAAGAATGAAATTTGCTTAGCCAAGTGGGATTGGTGTACTGCTCATTACCACCAAGTATCTTCAAGATTGGGTGAAAAAGCATATGCTGAGATTTGAGGACACTCGTAGTATTTTGAAAGCTTGGCAAACTCTTCCATACGAAAGTGTGTTTCACCACTCCCTCCTAGGGAAACTTCAATTGGACACAAACCATACAGATAGAACTTAGAACTACTTTATTGTGTCAAGTTTCAAAGGGCTAGCACAAACCGTTCTTGATTTATAGTTCCAAATTCATGTATCAATATAGGAGAAAACAGATGAAACCTGAAAACTCAAACTCTTATTGCAAACGAATGCTTCAACCTAGAAGAACGAAATTTGCTGAGTCAAGTGGGATTTGTGTACTGCTCATTACCCCCAAGTATCTTCAAGATTGGGTGAAAAAACATATGCTGAGATTTCAGTACACTCGTAGTTTTTTGGAAGCTTGGCAACCCGTTTCAAACGAAAGTGTGTTTCACCACTCCCTCCTAGGCCTAATTCAAGAGGAAACAAACCATACACATAGGACTTAGTACTACTTAATTGTGTCAAGTTTCAAGGGGCTAGCACAAACCGTGCTTGATTTAGAGTTCCAAATTCATGTATCAATATAGGAGAAAACAGAGTGAAACCTGAAAATTCAAACTCTTATTGCAAACGAATGCTTCAACCTAGAAGAACGAAATTTGCTGAGCCAAGTGGGCTTGGTCTACTGCTCATTACCACCATGTATCTTCAAGATTGGGTGAAAAAACATATGCTGAGATTTCAGGACACTCGTAGTATTTTGGAAGCTTGGCAACCTCTTCCAAACGAAAGTGTGTTTCACCACTCCCTCCTAGGGAAACTTCAATTGGACACAAACCATACAGATAGAACTTAGAACTACTTTATTGTGTCAAGTTTCAAGGGGCTAGCACAAACCGTGTTTGATTTGGAGTTCCAAATTCATCTATCAATACAGGAGAAAACAGAGTGAATTCTGAAAATTCAAACTCTTACTGCCAACGAATGCTTCAACCTAGAAGAACGAAATTTGCTGAACCCAGTGGGATTGGCGTACTGCTCATTATCACCAAGTATCTTCAAGATTGGGTGAAAAAACATATGCTGGGATTTCAGGACACTCGTAGTTTTTTGGAAGCTTGGCAACCCGTTTCAAACGAAAGTGTGTTTCACCACTCCCTCCTAAGGCTACTTCAAGAGGAAACAAACCATTCACATAGACATTAGAACTACTTTATTGTGTCAAGTTTCAAGGGGCTAGCACAAACCGTTCTTGATTTACAGTTCCAAATTCATGTATCAATATAGGAGAAAAGAGAGTGAAACCTGAAAATTCAAACTCTTATTGCAAACGAATGCTTCAACCTAGAAGAACGAAATTTGCTGAGCCAAGTGGGATTGGTGTACTTCTCATTACCACCAAGTATCTTCAAGATTTGGTGAAAAAACATAAGCTGAGATTTCAGGACACTCGTAGTATTTTGGAAGCTTGGCAACCTCTTCCAAACGAAAGTGTGTTTCACCACTCCCTCCTAGGGAAACTTCAAGAGGAAACAAACCATACACATAGAACTTAGAACTACTTTATTGTGTCAAGTTTCAAGGGGCTAGCACAAACCGTTCTTGATTTAGAGTTCCAAATTCATGTATCAATATAGGAGAAAACAGAGTGAAACCTGAAAATTCAAACTCTTATTGCAAACGAATGTTTCAACCTAGAAGAACGAAATTTGCTGAGCCAAGTGGGCTTGGTATACTGCTCATTACCACCAAGTATCTTCAAGATTGGGTGAAAAAACATATGCTGAGATTTCAGGACACTCGTAGTATTTTGGAAGCTTGGCAACCTCTTCCAAACGAAAGTGTGTTTCACCACTCCCTCCTAGGGAAACTTCAATTGGACACAAACCATACAGATAGAACTTAGAACTACTTTATTGTGTCAAGTTTCAAGGGGCTTGCACAAACCGTGTTTGATTTGGAGTTCCAAATTCATCTATCAATATTGGAGAAAACAGAGTGAAACCTGAAAATTCAAACTCTTACTGCCAACGAATGCTTCAACCTAGAAGAACGAAACTTGCTGAACCCAGTGGGATTGGTGTACTGCTCATTATGACCAAGTATCTTCAAGATTGGGTGAAAAAACATATGCTGAGATTTCAGGACACTCGTAGTTTTTCGGAAGCTTGGCAACCCATTTCAAACGAAAGTGTGTTTCACCACTCCCTCCTAGGGCTACTTCAAGAGGAAACAAACCATTCATATAGAACTTAGAACTACTTTATTGTGTCAAGTTTCAAGGGGCTAGCACAAACCGTGCTTGATTTAGAGTTCCAAATTCATGTATCAATATAGGAGAAAAGAGAGTGAAACCTGAAAATTCAAACTCTTATTGCAAACGAATGCTTCAACCTAGAAGAACGAAATTTGCTGAGCCAAGTGGGATTGGTGTACTGCTCATTACCACCAAGTATCTTCAAGATTGGGTGAAAAAACATATGCTGAGATTTCGGGACACTCATAGTATTTTGGAAGCTTGGCAACCTCTTCCAAACGAAAGTGTGTTTCACCACTCCCTCCCTAGGGAAACTTCAAGAGGAAACAAACCATACAGATAGAACTTAGAACTACTTTATTGTGTCAAGTTTCAAGGGACTAGCACAAACCGTGTTTGAGTTAGAGTTCCAAATTCATGTATAAATATAGGAGAAAACAACTGAAACCCGAAATTTCAAACTTTTCTTGAAAACGAATGCTTCAACCTAGAAAAACGAAATTTGCTGAGCCAAATGGGCTTAATGTACTGCTCATTACCACCAAGTATCTTCAAGATTGGGTGAAAAAATATATGCTGAAATTTCAGGACACTCGTAGTTTTTTGGAAGCTTGGCAACCCCTTTCAAACGAAAGTGTGTTTCACCACTCCCTCCTAGGGAAACTTCAATTGGACACAAACCATACAGATAGAACTTAGAACTACTTTATTGTGTCAAGTATCAAGGGGCTTGCACAAACCGTGTTTGATTTGGAGTTCCAAATTCATCTATCAATATAGGAGAAAACAGAGTGAAACCTGAAAATTCAAACTCTTACTGCCAACGAATGCTTCAACCTAGAAGAACGAAATTTGCTGAACCCAGTGGGATTGGTGTACTGCTCATTATCACCAAGTATCTTCAAGATTGGGTGAAAAAACATATGCTGAGATTTCAGGACACTCGTAATTTTTTGGAAGCTTGGCAACCCGTTTCAAACGAAAGTGTGTTTCACCACTCCCTCATAGGGCTACTTCAAGAGGAAACAAACCATTCACATAGAACTTAGAACTACTTTATTGTGTCAAGTTTCAAGGGGCTAGCACAAACCGTGCTTGATTTAGAGTTCCAAATTCATGTATCAATATAGGAGAAAACAGAGTGAAACCTGAAAATTCAAACTCTTATTGCAAACGAATGCTTCAACCTAGAAGAACGAAATTTGCTGAGCCAAGTGGGATTGGTGTACTGCTCATTACCACCAATTATCTTCAATATTGGGTGAAAAAACATATGCTGAGATTTCAGGACACTCGTAGTACTTTGGAAGCTTGGCAACCTCTTCCAAACGAAAGTGTGTTTCACCACTCCCTCCTAGAAAATCTTCAAGAGGAAACAAACCATACAGATAGAACTTAGAACTACTTTATTGTGTCAAGTTTCAAGGGGCTAGCACAAACCGTGTTTGATTTGGAGTTCCAAATTCATCTATCAATACAGGAGAAAACAGAGTGAATTCTGAAAATTCAAACTCTTACTGCCAACGAATGCTTCAACCTAGAAGAACGAAATTTGCTGAACCCAGTGGGATTGGCGTACTGCTCATTATCACCAAGTATCTTCAAGATTGGGTGAAAAACATATGCTGGGATTTCAGGACACTCGTAGTTTTTTGGAAGCTTGGCAACCCGTTTCAAACGAAAGTGTGTTTCACCACTCCCTCCTAAGGCTACTTCAAGAGGAAACAAACCATTCACATAGACATTAGAACTACTTTATTGTGTCAAGTTTCAAGGGGCTAGCACAAACCGTTCTTGATTTACAGTTCCAAATTCATGTATCAATATAGGAGAAAAGAGAGTGAAACCTGAAAATTCAAACTCTTATTGCAAACGAATGCTTCAACCTAGAAGAACGAAATTTGCTGAGCCAAGTGGGATTGGTGTACTTCTCATTACCACCAAGTATCTTCAAGATTTGGTGAAAAAACATAAGCTGAGATTTCAGGACACTCGTAGTATTTTGGAAGCTTGGCAACCTCTTCCAAACGAAAGTGTGTTTCACCACTCCCTCCTAGGGAAACTTCAAGAGGAAACAAACCATACACATAGAACTTAGAACTACTTTATTGTGTCAAGTTTCAAGGGGCTAGCACAAACCGTTCTTGATTTAGAGTTCCAAATTCATGTATCAATATAGGAGAAAACAGAGTGAAACCTGAAAATTCAAACTCTTATTGCAAACGAATGTTTCAACCTAGAAGAACGAAATTTGCTGAGCCAAGTGGGCTTGGTATACTGCTCATTACCACCAAGTATCTTCAAGATTGGGTGAAAAAACATATGCTGAGATTTCAGGACACTCGTAGTATTTTGGAAGCTTGGCAACCTCTTCCAAACGAAAGTGTGTTTCACCACTCCCTCCTAGGGAAACTTCAATTGGACACAAACCATACAGATAGAACTTAGAACTACTTTATTGTGTCAAGTTTCAAGGGGCTTGCACAAACCGTGTTTGATTTGGAGTTCCAAATTCATCTATCAATATTGGAGAAAACAGAGTGAAACCTGAAAATTCAAACTCTTACTGCCAACGAATGCTTCAACCTAGAAGAACGAAACTTGCTGAACCCAGTGGGATTGGTGTACTGCTCATTATGACCAAGTATCTTCAAGA
Organism: Callospermophilus lateralis; assembly: GCF_048772815.1. NCBI lineage: Eukaryota > Metazoa > Chordata > Mammalia > Rodentia > Sciuridae > Callospermophilus > Callospermophilus lateralis. Next base: position 74,743 of record NW_027513633.1, on the reverse strand, counting down.
TTGGGTGAAAAAACATATGCTGAGATTTCAGGACACTCGTAGTTTTTCGGAAGCTTGGCAACCCGTTTCAAACGAAAGTGTGTTTCACCACTCCCTCCTAGGGCTACTTCAAGAGGAAACAAACCATTCATATAGAACTTAGAACTACTTTATTGTGTCAAGTTTCAAGGGGCTAGCACAAACCGTGCTTGATTTAGAGTTCCAAATTCATGTATCAATATAGGAGAAAAGAGAGTGAAACCTGAAAATTCAAACTCTTATTGCAAACGAATGCTTCAACCTAGAAGAACGAAATTTGCTGAGCCAAGTGGGATTGGTGTACTGCTCATTACCACCAAGTATCTTCAAGATTGGGTGAAAAAACATATGCTGAGATTTCGGGACACTCATAGTATTTTGGAAGCTTGGCAACCTCTTCCAAACGAAAGTGTGTTTCACCACTCCCTCCTAGGGAAACTTCAAGAGGAAACAAACCATACAGATAGAACTTAGAACTACTTTATTGTGTCAAGTTTCAAGGGACTAGCACAAACCGTGTTTGAGTTAGAGTTCCAAATTCATGTATAAATATAGGAGAAAACAACTGAAACCCGAAATTTCAAACTTTTCTTGAAAACGAATGCTTCAACCTAGAAAAACGAAATTTGCTGAGCCAAGTGGGATTGGTGTACTGCTCATTACCACCAAGTATCTTCAAGATTGGGTGAAAAAATATATGCTGAAATTTCAGGACACTCGTAGTTTTTTTGGAAGCTTGGCAACCCCTTTCAAACGAAAGTGTGTTTCACCACTCCCTCCTAGGGAAACTTCAATTGGACACAAACCATACAGATAGAACTTAGAACTACTTTATTGTGTCAAGTATCAAGGGGCTTGCACAAACCGTGTTGATTTGGAGTTCCAAATTCATCTATCAATATAGGAGAAAACAGAGTGAAACCTGAAAATTCAAACTCTTACTGCCAACGAATGCTTCAACCTAGAAGAACGAAATTTGCTGAACCCAGTGGGATTGGTGTACTGCTCATTATCACCAAGTATCTTCAAGATTGGGTGAAAAAACATATGCTGAGATTTCAGGACACTCGTAATTTTTTGGAAGCTTGGCAACCCGTTTCAAACGAAAGTGTGTTTCACCACTCCCTCATAGGGCTACTTCAAGAGGAAACAAACCATTCACATAGAACTTAGAACTACTTTATTGTGTCAAGTTTCAAGGGGCTAGCACAAACCGTGCTTGATTTAGAGTTCCAAATTCATGTATCAATATAGGAGAAAACAGAGTGAAACCTGAAAATTCAAACTCTTATTGCAAACGAATGCTTCAACCTAGAAGAACGAAATTTGCTGAGCCAAGTGGGATTGGTGTACTGCTCATTACCACCAATTATCTTCAATATTGGGTGAAAAAACATATGCTGAGATTTCAGGACACTCGTAGTACTTTGGAAGCTTGGCAACCTCTTCCAAACGAAAGTGTGTTTCACCACTCCCTCCTAGAAAATCTTCAAGAGGAAACAAACCATACAGATAGAAGTTAGAACTACTTTATTGTGTCAAGTTTCAAGGGGCTAGCACAAACCGTGTTTGAGTTAGAGTTCCAAATTCATGTATAAATATAGGAGAAAACAGCGTGAAACCCGAAATTTCAAACTTTTATTGAAAACGAATGCTTCAACCTAGAAGAACGAAATTTGCTTAGCCAAGTGGGACTGGTGTACTGCTCATTACCACCAAGGATCTTCAAGATTGGGTGAAAAAGCATATGCTGAGATTTCAGGACACTCGTAGTTTTTTGGAAGCTTGGCAACCCCTTTCAAACGAAAGTGTGCTTCACCACTCCCTCCTAGGGCAAATTCAAGAGAAACATACCGTACAGATAGAACTTAGAACTACTTTATTGTGTCATGTTTCAAATGGCTAGCACAAACCGTTCTTGATTTAGAGTTCCAAATTCATGTATCAATGTTGGAGAAAACAGAGTGAAACCTGAAAACTCAAACTCTTATTGCAAACGAATGCTTCAACCTAGAAGAACGAAACTTGCTGAGTCAAGTGGGATTGGTGTACTGCTCATTACCCCCAAGTATCTTTAAGATTGGGTGAAAAAACATGATGAGATTTCAGGACACTCGTAGTATTTTGGAAGCTTGGCAACCTCTTCCAAACGAAAGTGTGTTTCACAACTCCCTCCTAGGGCTACTACAAGAGGAAACAAACCATACAGATAGAACTTAGAACTACTTTATTGTGTCAAGTTTCAAGAGGCTAGCACAAACCGTGCTTGATTTAGAGTTCCAAATTCATGTATCAATATAGGAGAAAACAGAGTGAAACCTGAAAATTCAAACTCTTATTGCAAACGAATGCTTCAACCTAGAAGAACGAAATTTGCTGAGCCAAGTGGGATTGGTGTACTGCTCATTAACACCAAGTATCTTCAAGATTGGGTGAAAAAACATATGCTGAGATTTCAGGAACTCGTAGTATTTTGGAAGCTTGGCAACCTCTTCCAAACGAAAGTGTGTTTCGCAACTCCCTATTAGGGAAATTTCAATAGGACACAAACCATACAGATAGAACTTAGAACTACTTTATAGTTTCAAGTTTCAAGGGGCTAGCACAAACCGTGTTTGATTTATAGTTCCAAATTCATCTATCAATATAGGAGAAAACAGAGTGAAACCTGAAAATTCAAACTCTTACTGCCAACGAATGCTTCAACCTAGAAGAACGAAATTTGCTGAACCCAGTGGGATTGGTGTACTGCTCATTATCACCAAGTATCTTCAAGATTGGGTGAAAAAACATATGCTGAGATTTCAGGACACTCGTAGTTTTTTGGAAGCTTGGCAACCCCTTTCAAACGAAAGTGTGCTTCACCACTCCCTCCTAGGGGCAACTTCAAGAGGAAACAAACAGTACAGATAGAACTTAGAACTACTTTATTGTGTCAAGTTTCAAGGGGCTAGCACAAACCGTGTTTGAGTTAGAGTTCCAAATTCATGTATAAATATAGGAGAAAACATCGTGAAACCCGAAATTTCAAACTTTTATTGAAAACGAATGCTTCAACCTAGAAGAACGAAATTTGCTTAGCCAAGTGGGTTTGGTGTACTGCTCATTACCACCAAGTATCTTCAAGATTGGGTGAAAAAACATATGCTGAGATTTCAGGACACTCGTAGTTTTTGGGAAGCTTGGCAACCCCTTTCAAACGAAAGTGTGCTTCACCACTCCCTCCTAGGGCAATTTCAAGAGGAAACAAACCGTACAGATAGAACTTAGAACTACTTTATTGTGTCAAGTATCAAGGGGCTAGCACAAACCGTGTTTGATTTGGAGTTCCAAATTCATCTATCAATATAGGAGAAAACAGAGTGAAACCTGAAAATTCAAACTCTTACTGCCAACGAATGCTTCAACCTAGAAGAACGAAATTTGTTGAACCCAGTGGGATTGGCGTACTGCTCATTATCACCAAGTATCTTCAAGATTGGGTGAAAAAACATATGCTGAGATTCTGGACAATCCTAGCTTTTTGGAAGCTTGGCAACCCGTTTCAAACCAAAGTGTGTTTCACCACTTCCTCCTAGGGCTACTTCAAGAGGAAACAAACCATACACATAGAACTTAGAACTACTTAATTGTGTCAAGTTTCAAGAGTCTAGCACAAACCGTGCTTGATTTAGAGTTCCAAATTCATGTATCAATATAGGAGAAAACAGAGTGAAACCTGAAAATTCAAACTCTTATTGCAAACGAATGCTTCAACCTAGAAGAACGAAATTTGCTGAGCCAAGTGGGATTGGTGTACTGCTCATTACCACCAATTATCTTCAATATTGGGTGAAAAAAGATATGCTGAGATTTCAGGACACTCGTAGTATTTTGGAAGCTTGGCAACCTCTTCCAAACGAAAGTGTGTTTCACCAATCCCTCCTAGAAAATCTTCAAGAGGAAACAAACCATACAGATAGAACTTAGAACTACTTTATTGTCTCAAGTTTCAAGGGGCTAGCACAAACCGTGCTTGATTTAGAGTTCCAAAATCATGTATCAATATAGGAGAAAACAGAGTGAAACTGAAAATTCAAACACTTTCTGCCAACGAATGCTTCAACATAGAAGAACGAAATTTGCTGAACCCAGTGGGATTGGTGTACTGCTCATTATCACCAAGTATCTTCAACATTGGGTGAAAAAACATATGCTGAGATTTCAGGACAATCCTAGGTTTTTGGAAGCTTGGCAACCCGTTTCAAACGAAAGTGTGTTTCACCTCTCCCTCCTAGGGCTACTTCAAGAGGAAACAAACCATACACATAGAACTTAGAACTACTTAATTGTGTCAAGTTTCAAGAGGCTAGCACAAACCGTGCTTGATTTAGAGTTCCAAATTCATGTATCAATATAGGAGAAAACAGAGTGAAACCTGAAAACTCAAACTCTTATTGCAAACGAATGCTTCAACATAGAGCAACGAAATTTGCTGAGCCAAGTGGGCTTGGTGTACTGCTCATTACCACCAAGTATCTTCAAGATTGGGTGAAAAAACATATGCTGAGATTTCAGGACACTCGTAGTATTTTGAAAGCTTGGCAACCTCTTCCAAACGAAAGTGTGTTTCACCACTCCCTTCTAGGGAAACTTCAATTGGTCACAAACCATACAGATAGAACTTAGAACTACTTTATTGTGTTAAGTTTCATGGGGCTAGCACAAACCGTGTTTGATTTGGAGTTCAAAAATCATCTATCAATATAGGAGAAAACAGAGTGAAACCTGAAAATTCAAACTCTTTCTGCCAACGAATGCTTCAACATAGAAGAACGAAATTTGCTGAACCCAGTGGGATTGGTGTACTGCTCATTATCACCAAGTATCTTCAAGATTGGGTGAAAAAACATATGCTGAGATTTCAGGACACTCGTAGTATTTTGAAAGCTTTGCAACCTCTTCCAAACGAAAGTGTGTTTCACTACTCCCTCCTAGGGAAACTTCAAGAGGAAACAAACCATACAGATAGAACTTAGAACTACTTTATTGTGTCAAGTATCAAGGGGCTAGCACAAACCGTGTTTGAGTTAGAGTTCCAAATTCATGTATAAATATAGGAGAAAACATCGTGAAACCCGAAATTTCAAACTTTAATTGAAAACGAATGCTTCTACCTAGAAGAACAAAATTTGGTTAGCCAAGTGGGATTGGTGTACTGCTCATTACCACCAAGTATCTTCAAGATTGGGTGAAAAAACATATGCTGAGATTTCAGGACACTCGTAGTATTTTGGAAGCTTGGCAACCTCTTCTATACGAAAGTGTGTTTCACCACTCCCTCCTAGGGAAACTTCAATTGGACACAAACCATACAGATAGAACTTAGAACTACTTTATTGTGTCAAGTTTCAAGGGGCTAGCACAAACCGTGTTTGATTTGGAGTTCCAAATTCATCTATCAATATAAGAGAAAACAGAGTGAAACTTGAAAATTCAAACTCTTACTGCCAACGAATGCTTCAACCAAGAAGAACGAAATTTGCTGAACCCAGTGGGATTGGTGTACTGCTCATTATCACCAAGTATTTCAAGATTGGGTGAAAAAACATATGCTGAGATTTCAGGACACTCGTAGTTTTTTGGAAGCTTGGCAACCCGTTTCAAACGAAAGTGTGTTTCACCACTCCCTCCTAGGGCTACTTCAAGAGGAAACAAACCATTCAAATAGAACTTAGAACTACTTTATTGTGTCAAGTTTCAAGGGGCTAGCACAAACCGTGCTTGATTTAGAGTTCCAAATTCATGTATCAATATAAGAGAAAACAGAGTGAAACCTGAAAATTCAAACTCTTATTGCAAATGAATGCTTCAACCTAGAAGAACGAAATTTGCTGAGCCAAGTGGGATTGGTGTACTGCTCATTGCCACCAAGTATCTTCAAGATTGGGTGAAAAAACATATGCTGAGATTTCAGGACACTCGTAGTATTTTGGAAGATTGGCAACCTCTTCCAAACGATAGTGTGTTTCACCACTCCCTCCTAGGGAAACTTCAATTGGACACAAACCATACAGATAGAACTTAGAACTACTTTATTGTGTCAAGTTTCAAGGGGCTAGCACAAACCGTGCTTGATGTAGAGTTCCAAATTCATGTATCAATATAGGAGAAAACAGAGTGAAACCTGAAAATTCAAACTCTTATTGCTAACGAATGCTTCAACCTAGAAGAACGAAATTTGCTGAGCCAAGTGGGATTGGTGTACTGCTCATTAACACCAAGTATCATCAAAATTGGGTGAAAAAAACATATGCTGAGATTTCAGGACACTCGTAGTATTTTGGAAGCTTGGCAACCTCTTCCAAACGAAAGTGTGTTTCACCACTCCCTCCTAGGGAAACTTCAAGAGGAAACAAACCGTACAGATAGAACGTAGAACTACTTTATTGTGTCAAGTTTCATGGGGATAGCACAAACCGTGTTTGAGTTAGAGTTCCAAATTCATGTATAAATATAGGAGAAAACATCGTGAAACCCGAAATTTCAAACTTTTATTGAAAACGAATGCTTCAAACTAGAAGAACGAAATTTGCTTAGCCAAGTGGGATTGGTGTACTGCTCATTACCACCAAGTATCTTCAAGTATGGGTGAAAAAGCATATGCTGAGATGTGAGGACACTCGTAGTATTTTGAAAGGTTGGCAAACTCTTCCATACGAAAGTGTGTTTCACCACTCCCTCCTAGGGAAACTTCAATTGGACACAAACCATAGAGATAGAACTTAGAACTACTTTATTGTGTCAAGTTTCAAAGGGCTAGCACAAACCGTTCTTGATTTATAGTTCCAAATTCATGTATCAATATAGGAGAAAACAGAGTGAAACCTGAAAACTCAAACTCTTATTGCAAACGAATGCTTCAACCTAGAAGAACGAAATTTGCTGAGCCAAGTGGGATTGGTGTACTGCTCATTACCCCCAAGTATCTTCAAGATTGGGTGAAAAAACATATGCTGAGATTTCAGGACACTCGTAGATTTTGGAAGCTTGGCAACCCGTTTCAAACGAAAGTGTGTTTCACCACTCCCTCCTAGGCCTAATTCAAGAGTAAACAAACAATACACATAGAACTTAGTACTACTTAATTGTGTCAAGTTTAAAGGGGCTAGCACAAACCGTGCTTGATTTAGAGTTCCAAATTCATGTATCAATATAGGAGAAAACAGAGTGAAACCTGAAAATTCAAACTCTTATTGCAAACGAATGCTTCAACCTAGAAGAACGAAATTTGCTGAGCCAAGTGGGCTTGGTGTACTGCTCATTACCACCAAGTATCTTCAAGATTGGGTGAAAAAACATATGCTGAGATTTCAGGACACTCATAGTATTTTGAAAGCTTGGCAACCTCTTCCAAACGAAAGTGTGTTTCACCACTCCCTTCTAGGGAAACTTCAATTGGTCACAAACCATACAGATAGAACTTAGAACTACTTTATTGTGTTAAGTTTCATGGGGCTAGCACAAACCGTGTTTGATTTGGAATTCAAAAATCATCTATCAATATAGGAGAAAACAGAGTGAAACCTGAAAATTCAAACACTTTCTGCCAACGAATGCTTCAACATAGAAGAACGAAATTTGCTGAACCCAGTGGGATTGGTGTACTGCTCATTATCACCAAGTATCTTCAACATTGGGTGAAAAAACATATGCTGAGATTTCAGGACACTCGTAGTATTTTGAAAGCTTGGCAACCTCTTTCAAACGAAAGTGTGTTTCACCACTCCCTCCTAGGGAAACTTCAAGAGGAAACAAACCATACAGATAGAACTTAGAACTACTTTATTGTGTCAAGTATCAAGGGGCTAGCACAAACCGTGTTTGAGTTAGAGTTCCAAATTCATGTATAAATATAGGAGAAAACATAGTGAAACGCGAAATTTCAAACTTTAATTGAAAACGAATGCTTCTACCTAGAAGAACAAAATTTGCTTAGCCAAGTGGGATTGGTGTACTGCTAATTACCACCAAGTATCTTCAAGATTGGGTGAAAAAACATATGCTGAAATTTCAGGACACTCGTAGTTTTTTGGAAGCTTGGCAACCCCTTTCAAACGAAAGTGTGCTTCACGCCTCCCTCCTAGGGCAACTTCAAGAGGAAACAAACCGTACAGATAGAACTTAGAACTACTTTATTTTCTCAAGTTCAAGGGGCTAGCACAAACCGTGCTTCATTTAGAGTTCCAAATTCATGTATCAATATAGGAGAAAACAGAGTGAAACCTGAAAATTCAAACTCTTATTGCAAACGAATGCTTCAACCTAGAAGAACGAAATTTGCTGAGCCAAGTGGGATTGGTGTACTGCTCATTACCACCCAGTATCTTCAAGATTGGGTGAAAAAACATATGCTGAGATTTCAGGACACTCGTAGTATTTTGGGAGCTTGGCAACCTCTTCCAAACGAAAGTGTGTTTCACCACTCCCTCCTAGGGAAACTTCAATTGGACACAAACCATACAGATAGAACTTAGAACTACTTTATTGTGTCAAGTTTCAAGGGGCTAGCACAAACCGTGTTTGATTTTATAGTTCCAAATTCATCTATCAATATAGGAGAAAACAGATGAAACCTGAAAATTCAAACTCTTACTGCCAACCAATGCTTCAACCTAGAAGAACGAAATTTGCTGAACCCAGGGGGATTGGTGTACTGCTCATTATCACCAAGTATCTTCAAGATTGGGTGAAAAAACATATGCTGAGATTTCAGGACAATCCTAGCTTTTTGGAAGCTTGGCAACCCGTTTCAAACGAAAGTGTGTTTCACCACTCCCTCCTAGGGCTACTTCAAGAGGAAACAAACCATACACATAGAACTTAGAACTACTTAATTGTGTCAAGTTTCAAGAGGCTAGCACAAACCGTGCTTGATTTAGAGTTCCAAATTCAAGTATCAATATAGGAGAAAACAGAGTGAAACCTGAAAATTCAAACTCTTATTGCAAACGAATGCTTCAACCTAGAGGAACGAAATTTGCTCAGCCAAGTGGGCTTGGTGTACTGCTCATTACCACCAAGTATCTTCAAGATTGGGTGAAAAAACATATGCTGAGATTTCAGGACACTCGTAGTATTTTGAAAGCTTGGCAACCTCTTCCAAACGAAAGTGTGTTTCACCACTCCCTTCTAGGGAAACTTCAATTGGTCACAAACCATACAGATAGAACTTAGAACTACTTTATTGTGTTAAGTTTCATGGGGCTAGCACAAACCGTGTTTGATTTGGAGTTCAAAAATCATCTATCAATATAGGAGAAAACAGAGTGAAACCTGAAAATTCAAACTCTTTCTGCCAACGAATGCTTCAACATAGAAGAACGAAATTTGCTGAACCCAGTGGGATTGGTGTACTGCTCATTATCACCAAGTATCTTCAAGATTGGGTGAAAAAACATATGCTGAGATTTCAGGACACTCGTAGTATTTTGAAAGCTTTGCAACCTCTTCCAAACGAAAGTGTGTTTCACTACTCCCTCCTAGGGAAACTTCAAGAGGAAACAAACCATACAGATAGAACTTAGAACTACTTTATTGTGTCAAGTATCAAGGGGCTAGCACAAACCGTGTTTGAGTTAGAGTTCCAAATTCATGTATAAATATAGGAGAAAACATCGTGAAACCCGAAATTTCAAACTTTAATTGAAAACGAATGCTTCTACCTAGAAGAACAAAATTTGGTTAGCCAAGTGGGATTGGTGTACTGCTCATTACCACCAAGTATCTTCAAGATTGGGTGAAAAAACATATGCTGAGATTTCAGGACACTCGTAGTATTTTGGAAGCTTGGCAACCTCTTCTATACGAAAGTGTGTTTCACCACTCCCTCCTAGGGAAACTTCAATTGGACACAAAACATACAGATAGAACTTAGAACTACTTTATTGTGTCAAGTTTCAAGGGGCTAGCACAAACCGTGTTTGATTTGGAGTTCCAAATTCATCTATCAATATAAGAGAAAACAGAGTGAAACTTGAAAATTCAAACTCTTACTGCCAACGAACGCTTCAACCAAGAAGAACGAAATTTGCTGAACCCAGTGGGATTGGTGTACTGCTCATTATCACCAAGTATTTCAAGATTGGGTGAAAAAACATATGCTGAGATTTCAGGACACTCGTAGTTTTTTGGAAGCTTGGCAACCCGTTTCAAACGAAAGTGTGTTTCACCACTCCCTCCTAGGGCTACTTCAAGAGGAAACAAACCATTCAAATAGAACTTAGAACTACTTTATTGTGTCAAGTTTCAAGGGGCTAGCACAAACCGTGCTTGATTTAGAGTTCCAAATTCATGTATCAATATAAGAGAAAACAGAGTGAAACCTGAAAATTCAAACTCTTATTGCAAATGAATGCTTCAACCTAGAAGTACGAAATTTGCTGAGCCAAGTGGGATTGGTGTACTGCTCATTGCCACCAAGTATCTTCAAGATTGGGTGAAAAAACATATGCTGAGATTTCAGGACACTCGTAGTATTTTGGAAGATTGGCAACCTCTTCCAAACGATAGTGTGTTTCACCACTCCCTCCTAGGGAAACTTCAATTGGACACAAACCATACAGATAGAACTTAGAACTACTTTATTGTGTCAAGTTTCAAGGGGCTAGCACAAACCGTGCTTGATGTAGAGTTCCAAATTCATGTATCAATATAGGAGAAAACAGAGTGAAACCTGAAAATTCAAACTCTTATTGCTAACGAATGCTTCAACCTAGAAGAACGAAATTTGCTGAGCCAAGTGGGATTGGTGTACTGCTCATTAACACCAAGTATCATCAAAATTGGGTGAAAAAAACATATGCTGAGATTTCAGGACACTCGTAGTATTTTGGAAGCTTGGCAACCTCTTCCAAACGAAAGTGTGTTTCACCACTCCCTCCTAGGGAAACTTCAAGAGGAAACAAACCATACAGATAGAACGTAGAACTACTTTATTGTGTCAAGTTTCATGGGGATAGCACAAACCGTGTTTGAGTTAGAGTTCCAAATTCATGTATAAATATAGGAGAAAACATCGTGAAACTCGAAATTTCAAACTTTTATTGAAAACGAATGCTTCAAACTAGAAGAACGAAATTTCCTTAGCCAAGTGGGATTGGTGTACTGCTCATTACCACCAAGTATCTTCAAGATTGGGTGAAAAAGCATATGCTGAGATTTGAGGACACTCGTAGTATTTTGAAAGCTTGGCAAACTCTTCCATACGAAAGTGTGTTTCACCACTCCCTCCTAGGGAAACTTCAATTGGACACAAACCATAGAGATAGAACTTAGAACTACTTTATTGTGTCAAGTTTCAAAGGGCTAGCACAAACCGTTCTTGATTTATAGTTCCAAATTCATGTATCAATATAGGAGAAAACAGAGTGAAACCTGAAAACTCAAACTCTTATTGCAAACGAATGCTTCAACCTAGAAGAACGAAATTTGCTGAGCCAAGTGGGATTGGTGTACTGCTCATTACCCCCAAGTATCTTCAAGATTGGGTGAAAAAACATATGCTGAGATTTCAGGACACTCGTAGTTTTTTGGAAGCTTGGCAACCCGTTTCAAACGAAAGTGTGTTTCACCACTCCCTCCTAGGCCTAATTCAAGAGTAAACAAACCATACACATAGAACTTAGTACTACTTAATTGTGTCAAGTTTCAAGGGGCTAGCACAAACCGTGCTTGATTTAGAGTTCCAAATTCATGTATCAATATAGGAGAAAACAGAGTGAAACCTGAAAATTCAAACTCTTATTGCAAACGAATGCTTCAACCTAGAAGAACGAAATTTGCTGAGCCAAGTGGGCTTGGTGTACTGCTCATTACCACCAAGTATCTTCAAGATTGGGTGAAAAAAACATATGCTGAGATTTCAGGACACTCGTAGTATTTTGGAAGCTTGGCAACCTCTTCCAAACGAAAGTGTGTTTCACCAGTCCCTCCTAGGGAAACTTCAATTGGACACAAACCATACAGATAGAACTTAGAACTACTTTATTGTGTCAAGTTTCAAGGGGCTAGCACAAACCGTGTTTGATTTGGAGTTCCAAATTCATCTATCAATACAGGAGAAAACAGAGTGAATTCTGAAAATTCAAACTCTTACTGCCAACGAATGCTTCAACCTAGAAGAACGAAATTTGCTGAACCCAGTGTGATTGGTGTACTGCTCATTATCACCAAGTATCTTCAAGATTGGGTGAAAAAACATATGCTGAGATTTCAGGACACTCGTAGTTTTTTGGAAGCTTGGCAACCCGTTTCAAACGAAAGTGTGTTTCACCACTCCCTCATAGGGCTACTTAAAGAGGAAACAAACCATTCACATAGAAATTAGAACTACTTTATTTGTGTCAAGTTTCAAGGGGCTAGCACAAACCGTGCTTGATTTAGAGTTCCAAATTCATGTATCAATATAGGAGAAAACAGAGTGAAACCTGAAAATTCAAACTCTTATTGCAAACGAATGCTTCAACCTAGAAGAACGAAATTTGCTGAGCCAAGTGGGATTGGTGTACTTCTCATTACCACCAAGTATCTTCAAGATTTGGTGAAAAACCATATGCTGAGATTTCAGGACACTCGTAAGTATTTTGGAAGCTTGGCAACCTCTTCCAAACGAAAGTGTGTTTCACCACTCCCTCCTAGGGAAACTTCAAGAAGAAACAAACCATACACATAGAACTTAGAACTACTTTATTGTGTCAAGTTTCAAGGGGCTAGCACAAACCGTTCTTGATTTAGAGTTCCAAATTCATGTATCAATATAGGAGAAAACAGAGTGAAACCTGAAAATTCAAACTCTTATGGAAACGAATGTTTCAACCTAGAAGAACGAAATTTGCTGAGCCAAGTGGGCTTGGTATACTGCTCATTACCACCAAGTATCTTCAAGATTGGGTGAAAAAACATATGCTGAGATTTCAGGACACTCGTAGTATTTTGGAAGCTTGGAAACCTCTTCCAAACGAAAGTGTGTTTCACCACTCCCTCCTAGGGAAACTTCAATTGGACACAAACCATACAGATAGAACTTAGAACTACTTTATTGTGTCAAGTTTCAAGGGGCTTGCACAAACCGTGTTTTGATTTGGAGTTCCAAATTCATCTATCAATATAGGAGAAAACAGAGTGAAACCTGAAAATTCAAACTCTTATTGGAAACGAATGTTTCAACCTTGAAGAACGAAATTTGCTGAGCCAAGTGGGCTTGGTATACTGCTCATTACTACCAAGTATCTTCAAGATTGGGTGAAAAAACATATGCTGAGATTTCAGGACACTCATAGTATTTTGGAAGCTTGGCAACCTCTTCCAAACGAAAGTGTGTTTCACCACTCCCTCCTAGGGAAACTTCAAGAGGAAACAAACCATACAGATAGAACTTAGAACTACTTTATTGTGTCAATTTCAAGGGACTAGCACAAACCGTGTTTGAGTTAGAGTTCCAAATTCATGTATAAATATAGGAGAAAACAACTGAAACCCGAAATTTCAAACTTTTCTTGAAAACGAATGCTTCAACCTAGAAAAACGAAAATTTGCTTTGCCAAGTGGGATTGGTGTACTGCTCATTACCACCAAGTATCTTCAAGATTGGGTGAAAAATATATGCTGAGATTTCAGGACACTCGTAGTTTTTTGGAAGCTTGGCAACCCCTTTCAAACGAAAGTGTGCTTCACCACTCCCTCCTAGGGAACTTCAATTGGACACAAACCATACAGATAGAACTTAGAACTACTTTATTGTGTCAAGTTTCAAGGGGCTTGCACAAACCGTGTTTGATTTGGAGTTAAAATTCATCTATCAATATAGGAGAAAACAGAGTGAAACCTGAAAATTCAAACTCTTACTGCCAACGAATGCTTCAACCTAGAAGAACGAAATTTGCTGAACCCAGTGGAATTGGTGTACTGCTCATTATCACCAAGTATCTTCAAGATTGGGTGAAAAAACATATGCTGAGATTTCAGGACACTCGTAGTTTTTCGGAAGCTTGGCAACCCGTTTCAAATGAAAGTGTGTTTCACCACTCCCTCCTAGGGCTACTTCAAGAGGAAACAAACCATTCACATAGAACTTAGAACTACTTTATTGTGTCAAGTCTCAAGGGGCTAGCACAAACCGTGCTTGATTTAGAGTTCCAAATTCATGTATCAATATAGGAGAAAAGAGAGTGAAACCTGAAAATTCAAACTCTTATTGCAAACGAATGCTTCAACCTAGAAAGAACGAAATTTGCTGAGCCAAGTGGGATTGGTGTACTGCTCATTACCACCAAGTATCTTCAAGTTTGGGTGAAAAAACAAATGCTGAGATTTCGGGACACTCATAGTATTTTGGAAGCTTGGCAACCTCTTCCAAACGAAAGTGTGTTTCACCACTCCCTCCTAGGGAAACTTCAAGAGGAACAAACCATACAGATAGAACTTAGAACTACTTTATTGTGTCAAGTTTCAAGGGACTAGCACAAACCGTGTTTGAGTTAGAGTTCCAAATTCATGTATAAATATAGGAGAAAACAACTGAAACCCGAAATTTCAAACTTTTCTTGAAAACGAATGCTTCAACCTAGAAAAACGAAATTTGCTTTGCTAAGTGGGATTGGTGTACTGCTCATTACCACCAAGTATCTTCAAGATTGGGTGAAAAAATGTATGCTGAGATTTCAGGACACTCGTAGTTTTTTGGAAGCTTGGCAACCCCTTTCAAACGAAAGTGTGCTTCACCACTCCCTCCTAGGGAAACTTCAATTGGACACAAACCATACAGATAGAACTTAGAACTATTTTATTGTGTCAAGTTTCAAGGGGCTTGCACAAACCGTGTTTGATTTGGAGTTAAAATTCATCTATCAATATAGGAGAAAACAGAGTGAAACCTGAAAATTCAAACTCTTACTGCCAACGAATGCTTCAACCTAGAAGAACGAAATTTGCTGAACCCAGTGGAATTGGTGTACTGCTCATTATCACCAAGTATCTTCAAGATTGGGTGAAAAAACATATGCTGAGATTTCAGGACACTCGTAGTTTTTCGGAAGCTTGGCAACCCGGTTTCAAATGAAAGTGTGTTTCACCACTCCCTCCTAGGGCTACTTTCAAGAGGAAACAAACCATTCACATAGAACTTAGAACTACTTTATTGTGTCAAGTTTCAAGGGGCTAGCACAAACCGTGCTTGATTTAGAGTTCCAAATTCATGTATCAATATAGGAGAAAAGAGAGTGAAACCTGAAAATTCAAACTCTTATTGCAAACGAATGCTTCAACCAGAAGAACGAAATTGCTGAGCCAAGTGGGATTGGTGTACTGCTCATTACCACCAAGAATCTTCAAAGATTGGGTGAAAAAACAAATGCTGAGATTTCGGGACACTCATAGTATTTTTGGAAGCTTGGCAACCTCTTCCAAACGAAAGTGTGTTTCACCACTCCCTCCTAGGGAAACTTCAAGAGGAAACAAACCATACAGATAGAACTTAGAACTACTTTATTGTGTCAAGTTCAAGGGACTAGCACAAACCGTGTTTGAGTTAGAGTTCCAAATTCATGTATAAATATAGGAGAAAACAACTGAAACCCGAAATTTCAACTTTTCTTGAAAACGAATGCTTCAACCTAGAAAAACGAAATTTGCTTTGCCAAGTGGGATTGGTGTACTGCTCATTACCACCAAGTATCTGCAAGATTGGGTGAAAAAATATATGCTGAGATTTCAGGACACTCGTAGTTTTTTGGAAGCTTCGCAACCCCTTTCAAACGAAAGTGTGCTTCACCACTCCCTCCTAGGGAAACTTCAATTGGACACAAACCATACAGATAGAACTTAGAACTACTTTATTGTGTCAAGTTTCAAGGGGCTTGCACAAACCGTGTTTGATTTGGAGTTAAAATTCATCTATCAATATAGGAGAAAACAGAGTGAAACCTGAAAATTCAAACTCTTACTGCCAACGAATGCTTCAACCTAGAAGAACGAAATTTGCTGAACCCAGTGGAATTGGTGTACTGCTCATTATCACCACGTATCTTCAAGATTGGGTGAAAAAACATATGCTGAGATTTCAGGACACTCGTAGTATTTTGAAAGCTTGGAAATCTCTTCCAAACGAAAGTGTGTTTCACCACTCCCTCCTAGGGAATCTTCAAGAGGAAACAAACCATACAGATAGAAGTTAGAACTACTTTATTGTGTCAAGTTTCAAGGGGCTAGCACAACCGTGTTTGAGTTAGAGTTCCAAATTCATGTATAAATATAGGAGAAAACAGCGTGAAACCCGAAATTTCAAACTTTTATTGAAAACGAATGCTTCAACCTAGAAGAACGAAATTTGCTTAGCCAAGTGGGACTGGTGTACTGCTCATTACCACCAAGGATCTTCAAGATTGGGTGAAAAAGCATATGCTGAGATTTCAGGACATTCGTAGTTTTTTGGAAGCTTGGCAACCCCTTTCAAACGAAAGTGTGCTTCACCACTCCCTCCTAGGGCAACTTCAAGAGGAAACATACCGTACAGAAAGAACTTAGAACTACCTTTATTGTGTCAAGTTCAATGGCTAGCACAAACCGTTCTTGATTTAGAGTTCCAAATTCATGTATCAAATAGGAGAAAACAGAGTGAACCCTGAAATTCAAACTCTTATTGCAACCGAATGCTTCATCCTAGAAGAACGAAATTTGCTGAGCCAAGTGGGATTGGTGTACTGCTCATTATCACCAAGTATCTTCAAGATTGGGTGAAAAAACATATGCTGAGATTTCAGGACAATCCTAGCTTTTTGGAAGCTTGGCAACCCGTTTCAAACGAAAGTGTGTTTCACCTCTCCCTCCTAGGGCTACTTCAAGAGGAAACAAACCATACACATAGAACTTAGAACTACTTAATTGTGTCAAGTTTCAAGAGGCTAGCACAAACCGTGCTTGATTTTAGAGTTCCAAATTCATGTATCAATATAGGAGAAAACAGAGTGAAACCTGAAAACTCAAACTCTTATTGCAAACGAATGCTTCAACCTAGAGGAACGAAATTTGCTGAGCCAAGTGGGCTTGGTGTACTGCTCATTACCACCAAGTATCTTCAAGATTGGGTGAAAAAACATATGCTGAGATTTCAGGACACTCGTAGTATTTTGAAAGCATGGCAACCTCTTCCAAACGAAAGTGTGTTTCACCACTCCCTTCTAGGGAAACTTCAAGAGGAAACAAACCATACAGATAGAACTTAGAACTACTTTATTGTCTCAAGTATCAAGGGGCTAGCACAAACCGTGTTTGAGTTAGAGTTCCAAATTCATGTATAAATATAGGAGAAAACATCGTGAAACCCGAAATTTCAAACTTTAATTGAAAACGAATACTTCTACCTACAAGAACTAAATTGCTTAGCCAAGTGGGATTGGTTGTACTGCTCATTACCACCAAGT
>NW_027513633.1:0-57069 GCF_048772815.1 Callospermophilus lateralis | reverse complement strand
GGTGGAAGCGTTCGTCTACAGTAGCAGTTTTTAAATTTAGGTTTCCCTCTGTTCTCTCATATATAGATAGATGAATTTGGAACTCTAAATCCAACATGGTTTGTAGTACCTATTTGAAACTTGACAAAATAAAGGAGTTCTCAGATTTGTCTCTTTGGTTTGTTTCCTTTTCAAGTAGCCCTAGGCACAGACTGTGGAAAAGCACTTTCATTGAGAGGGGTTGTCAAGCTTCTAAGAAATAACGAGTTTGCGAAATACCAGCAAATATTTTTTCACCCAATCTTGATGATACTTGGTGGTAATGATCAGTACACAAATCCCACTTCGCTTACCAAATTTTGTTCTTCTAGGTTGAAGCGTTCGTCTACAGTAGCAGTTTTTATATTTAGGTTTCCCTCTGTTCTCTCATATATAGATAGATGAATTTGGAACTCTATATCCAACATGGTTTGTAGTAGCTCTTTGAAACTTGACAAAATAAAGGAGTTCTCAGATTTGTCTCTATGGTTTGTTTCATCTTCAAGTAGCCCCAGGCACAGACTGTGGAAAAGCACTTTCATTGAGAGGGGTTGCCAAGCTTCTAAGACATAACGAGTTTCCGAAATACAGGCAAATATTTTTTCACCCAATCTTGATGATACTTCGTGGTAATGATCAGTACACAAATCCCACTTGGCTCACCAAATTTTGTTCTTCTAGGTTGAAGCGTTCGTCTACAGTAGCAGTTTTTATATTTAGGTTTCCCTCTGTTCTCTCCTATATAGAAAGATGAATTTGGAACTCTAAATCCAACATGGTTTGTAGTAGATCTTTGAAACTTGACAAAATAAAGGAGTTCTCAGTTTTGTCTCTATGGTTTGTTTCCTCTTAAAGTAGCTCTAGGCACAGACTGTGGAAAGCAATTTCATTGAGATGGTTTGCCAAGCTTCTAAGAAATCACGAGTTTCCGAAATACCAGCAAATATTTTTTCACACAATCTTGTTGATACTTGGTGGTAATGATCAGTACACAAATCCCACTTGGCTCACCAAATTTTGTTCTTCTAGTTTGAAGCGTTCGTCTACAGTAGCAGTTTTAATATTTAGGTTTCCCTCTGTTCTCTCCCATATAGATAGATAAATTTGGAACTCTAAATCCAACATGGTTTGTAGTAGCTCTTTGAAACTTGAAAAAATAAAGGAGTTCTCAGTTTTGTCTCTATGGTTTGTTTCCTCTTCAAGTAGCCCTAGGCACAGACTGTGGAAAGCACTTTCATTGAGAGGGGTTGCCAAGTCTACGAAATAACGAGTTTCCGAAATACCAGCAAATATTTTTTCACACAATCTTGATGATGCTTGGTGGTAATGATCAGTACACAAATCCCACTTGGCTCACCAAATTTTGTTCTTCTAGGTTGAAGCGTTCGTCTACAGTAGCAGTTTTTATATTTAGGTTTCTCTCTGTTCTCTCATATATAGATAGATGAATTTGGAACTCTAAATCCAACATGGTTTGTAGTAGCTCTTTGAAACTTGACAAAATAAAGGAGTTCTCAGATTTGTCTCTTTGGTTTGTTTCCTCTTCAAGTAGCCCTAGGCACAGACTGTGGAAAAGCACTTTCATTGAGAGGGGTTGCCAAGCTTCTAAGAAATAACGAGTTTCCGAAATACCAGCAAATATTTTTTCACCCAATCTTGATGATACTTGGTGGTAATGATCAGTACACAAATCCCACTTGGCTTACCAAATTTTGTTTTTCTAGGTTGAAGCGTTCGTCTACAGTAGCAGTTTTTATATTTAGGTTTCCCTCTGTTCTCTCATATATAGATAGATGAATTTATAACTCTATATCCAACATGGTTTGCAGTAGCTCTTTGAAACTTGACAAAATAAAGGAGTTCTCAGATTTGTCTCTATGGTTTGTTTCCTCTTCAAGTAGCCCTAGGCACAGACTGTGGAAAAGCACTTTAATTGAGAGGGGTAGCCAAGCTTCTAAGAAATAACGAGTTTCCGAAATACCAGCAAATATTTTTTCACCCAATCTTGATGATAATTCGTGGTAATGATCAGTACACAAATCCCACTTGGCTCACCAAATTTTGTTCTTCTAGGTTGAAGCATTCGTCTACAGTAGCAGTTTTTATATTTAGGTTTCCCTCTGTTCTCTCCTATATAGATAGATGAATTTGGAACTCTAAATCCAACATGGTTTGTAGTAGCTCTTTGAAACTTGACATAATAAAGGAGTTCTCAGTTTTGTCTCTATGGTTTGTTTCCTCTTAAAGTAGCCTTAGGCACAGACTGTGGAAAGCACTTTCATTGAGATGGTTTGCCAAGCTTCTAAGAAATCACGAGTTTCCGAAATACCAGCAAATATTTTTTCACACAATCTTGTTGATACTTGGTGGTAATGATCAGTACATAAATCCCACTTGGCTCACGAAATTCTGTTCTTCTAGGTTGAAGCGTTCGTCTACAGTAGCAGTTTTTATATTTAGGTTTCTCTCTGTTCTCTCCTATATAGATAGATGAATTTGGAACTCTAAATCCATAATGGTTTGTAGTAGCTCTTTGAAACTTGACAAAATAAAGGAGTTCTCAGATTTGTCTCTATGGTTTGTTTCCTCTTCAAGTAGCCCTAGGCACAAACTGGGGAAAAGCACTTTCATTGAGAGGGGTTGCCAAGCTTCTAAGAAATAACGCGTTTCCGAAATGCCAGCAAATATTTTTTCACCCAATCTAGATGATACTTGGTGGTAATGATCAGTACACAAATCCCACTTGGCTTACCAAATTTTGTTCTTCTAGGTTGTAGCGTTCGTCTACAGTAGCAGTTTTTATATTTAGGTTTCCCTCTGTTCTCTCCTATATAGATAGATGAATTTGGAAATCTAAATCTAACATGCTTTGTAGTAGCTCCTTGAAACTTGACAAAATAAAGGAGTTATCAGTTTTGTCTCTATGGTTTGTTTCCTCTTCATGTAGCCCAAGGCACAGACTGTGGAAAAGCACTTTCATTGAGAGGGGTTGCCAAGCTTCTAAGAAATAACGAGTTTCCGAAATACCAGCAAATATTTTTTCACCCAATCTTGATGATACTTGTTGCTAATAATCAGTACACAAATCCCACTTGGCTCACCAAATTTAGTTCTTCTAGGTTGAAGCGTTCGTGTAAGGTAGCAGTTTTCATATTTAGGTTTCCCTCTGTTCTCTCCTATACAGATAGATGAATTTGGAACCCTAAATCCAACATGGTTTGTAGTAGCTCTTTGAAACTTGACAAAATAAAGGAGTTCTCATTTTTGTCGCTATGGTTTGTTTCCTCTTCAAGTAGCCCAAGGCACAGACTGTGGAAAAGCACTTTCATTAAGAGGGGTTCCCAAGCTTCTAAGAAATCACGAGATTCCGAAATACCACCAAATATTTTTTCACCCAATCTTGATGATACTTGGTGGTAATGATCAGTACACAAATCTCACTTGGCTCACCAAATTTTGTTCTTCTAGGTTGAAGCGTTCGTCTACAGTAGCAGTTTTCATATTTAGGTTTCTCTCTGTTCTCTCATATATAGATTGATGAATTTGGAACTCTAAATCCAACATGGTTTGTAGTAGCTCTTTGAAACTTGACAAAATAAAGGAGTTCTCAGATTTGTCTCTTTGGTTTGTTTCCTCTTCAAGTAGCCCTAGGCACAGACTGTGGAAAAGCACTTTAATTGAGAGGGGTAGCCAAGCTTCTAAGAAATAACGAGTTTCCGAAATACCAGCAAATATTTTTTCACCCAATCTTGATGATAATTCGTGGTAATGATCAGTACACAAATCCCACTTGGCTCACCAAATTTTGTTCTTCTAGGTTGAAGCATTCGTCTACAGTAGCAGTTTTTATATTTAGGTTTCCCTCTGTTCTCTCCTATATAGATAGATGAATTTGGAACTCTAAATCCAACATGGTTTGTAGTAGCTCTTTGAAACTTGACATAATAAAGGAGTTCTCAGTTTTGTCTCTATGGTTTGTTTCCTCTTAAAGTAGCCTTAGGCACAGACTGTGGAAAGCACTTTCATTGAGATGGTTTGCCAAGCTTCTCAGAAATCACGAGTTTCCGAAATACCAGCAAATATTTTTTCACACAATCTTGTTGATACTTGGTGGTAATGATCAGTACATAAATCCCACTTGGCTCACGAAATTCTGTTCTTCTAGGTTGAAGCGTTCGTCTACAGTAGCAGTTTTTATATTTAGGTTTCTCTCGGTTCTCTCCTATATAGATAGATGAATTTGGAACTCTAAATCCATAATGGTTTGTAGTAGCTCTTTGAAACTTGACAAAATAAAGGAGTTCTCAGATTTGTCTCTATGGTTTGTTTCCTCTTCAAGTAGCCCTAAGCACAAACTGGGGAAAAGCACTTTCATTGAGAGGGGTTGCCAAGCTTCTAAGAAATAACGGGTTTCCGAAATGCCAGCAAATATTTTTTCACCCAATCTAGATGATACTTGGTGGTAATGATCAGTACACAAATCCCACTTGGCTTACCAAATTTTGTTTTTCTAGGTTGAAGCGTTCGTCTACAGTAGCAGTTTTTATATTTAGGTTTCCCTCTGTTCTCTCATATATAGATAGATGAATTTGGAACTCTATATCCAACATGGTTTGCAGTAGCTCTTTGAAACTTGACAAAATAAAGGAGTTCTCAGATTTGTCTCTATGGTTTGTTTCCTCTTCAAGTAGCCCTAGGCACAGACTGTGGAAAAGCACTTTAATTGAGAGGGGTAGCCAAGCTTCTAAGAAATAACGAGTTTCCGAAATACCAGCAAATATTTTTTCACCCAATCTTGATGATAATTCGTGGTAATGATCAGTACACAAATCCCACTTGGCTCACCAAATTTTGTTCTTCTAGGTTGAAGCATTCGTCTACAGTAGCAGTTTTTATATTTAGGTTTCCCTCTGTTCTCTCCTATATAGATAGATGAATTTGGAACTCTAAATCCAACATGGTTTGTAGTAGCTTTTTGAAACTTGACATAATAAAGGAGTTCTCAGTTTTGTCTCTATGGTTTGTTTCCTCTTAAAGTAGCCTTAGGCACAGACTGTGGAAAGCACTTTCATTGAGATGGTTTGCCAAGCTTCTAAGAAATCACGAGTTTCTGAAATACCAGCAAATATTTTTTCACACAATCTTGTTGATACTTGGTGGTAATGATCAGTACATAAATCCCACTTGGCTCACGAAATTCTGTTCTTCTAGGTTGAAGCGTTCGTCTACAGTAGCAGTTTTTATATTTAGGTTTCTCTCTGTTCTCTCCTATATAGATAGATGAATTTGGAACTCTAAATCCATAATGGTTTGTAGTAGCTCTTTGAAACTTGACAAAATAAAGGAGTTCTCAGATTTGTCTCTATGGTTTGTTTCCTCTTCAAGTAGCCCTAGGCACAAACTGGGGAAAAGCACTTTCATTGAGAGGGGTTGCCAAGCTTCTAAGAAATAACGCGTTTCCGAAATGCCAGCAAATATTTTTTCACCCAATCTAGATGATACTTGGTGGTAATGATCAGTACACAAATCCCACTTGGCTCACCAAATTTAGTTCTTCTAGGTTGAAGCGTTCGTGTAAGGTAGCAGTTTTTATATTTAGGTTTCCCTCTGTTCTCTCCTATACAGATAGATGAATTTGGAACCCTAAATCCAACATGGTTTGTAGTAGCTCTTTGAAACTTGACAAAATAAAGGAGTTCTCAGTTTTGTCGCTATGGTTTGTTTCCTCTTCAAGTAGCCCAAGGCACAGACTGTGGAAAAGCACTTTCATTGAGAGGGGTTCCCAAGCTTCTAAGAAATCACGAGATTCCGAAATACCACCAAATATTTTTTCACCCAATCTTGATGATACTTGGTGGTAATGATCAGTACACAAATCTCACTTGGCTCACCAAATTTTGTTCTTCTAGGTTGAAGCGTTCGTCTACAGTAGCAGTTTTTATATTTAGGTTTCTCTCTGTTCTCTCATATATAGATAGATGAATTTGGAACTCTAAATCCAACATGGTTTGTAGTAGCTCTTTGAAACTTGACAAAATAAAGGAGTTCTCAGATTTGTCTCTTTGGTTTGTTTCCTCTTCAAGTAGCCCTAGGCACAGACTGTGGAAAAGCACTTTCATTGAGAGGGGTTGCCAAGCTTCTAAGAAATAACGAGTTTCCGAAATACCAGCAAATATTTTTTCACCCAATCTTGATGATACTTGGTGGTAATGATCAGTACACAAATCCCACTTGGCTTACCAAATTTTGTTTTTCTAGGTTGAAGCGTTCGTCTACAGTAGCAGTTTTTATATTTAGGTTTCCCTCTGTTCTCTCATATATAGATAGATGAATTTGGAACTCTATATCCAACATGGTTTGCAGTAGCTCTTTGAAACTTGACAAAATAAAGGAGTTCTCAGATTTGTCTCTATGGTTTGTTTCCTCTTCAAGTAGCCCTAGGCACAGACTGTGGAAAAGCACTTTAATTGAGAGGGGTAGCCAAGCTTCTAAGAAATAACGAGTTTCCGAAATACCAGCAAATATTTTTTCACCCAATCTTGATGATAATTCGTGGTAATGATCAGTACACAAATCCCACTTGGCTCACCAAATTTTGTTCTTCTAGGTTGAAGCATTCGTCTACAGTAGCAGTTTTTATATTTAGGTTTCCCTCTGTTCTCTCCTATATAGATAGATGAATTTGGAACTCTAAATCCAACATGGTTTGTAGTAGCTCTTTGAAACTTGACATAATAAAGGAGTTCTCAGTTTTGTCTCTATGGTTTGTTTCCTCTTAAAGTAGCCTTAGGCACAGACTGTGGAAAGCACTTTCATTGAGATGGTTTGCCAAGCTTCTAAGAAATCACGAGTTTCCGAAATACCAGCAAATATTTTTTCACACAATCTTGTTGATACTTGGTGTTAATGATCAGTACATAAATCCCACTTGGCTCACGAAATTCTGTTCTTCTAGGTTGAAGCGTTCGTCTACAGTAGCAGTTTTTATATTTAGGTTTCTCTCTGTTCTCTCCTATATAGATAGATGAATTTGGAACTCTAAATCCATAATGGTTTGTAGTAGCTCTTTGAAACTTGACAAAATAAAGGAGTTCTCAGATTTGTCTCTATGGTTTGTTTCCTCTTCAAGTAGCCCTAGGCACAAACTGGGGAAAAGCACTTTCATTGAGAGGGGTTGCCAAGCTTCTAAGAAATAAAGCGTTTCCGAAATGCCAGCAAATATTTTTTCACCCAATCTAGATGATACTTGGTGGTAATGATCAGTACACAAATCCCACTTGGCTTACCAAATTTTGTTCTTCTAGGTTGTAGCGTTCGTCTACAGTAGCAGTTTTTATATTTAGGTTTCCCTCTGTTCTCTCCTATATAGATAGATGAATTTGGAAATCTAAATCTAACATGCTTTGTAGTAGCTCCTTGAAACTTGACAAAATAAAGGAGTTATCAGTTTTGTCTCTATGGTTTGTTTCCTCTTCATGTAGCCCAAGGCACAGACTGTGGAAAAGCACTTTCATTGAGAGGGGTTGCCAAGCTTCTAAGAAATAACGAGTTTCCGAAATACCAGCAAATATTTTTTCACCCAATCTTGATGATACTTGTTGCTAATAATCAGTACACAAATCCCACTTGGCTCACCAAATTTAGTTCTTCTAGGTTGAAGCGTTCGTGTAAGGTAGCAGTTTTCATATTTAGGTTTCCCTCTGTTCTCTCCTATACAGATAGATGAATTTGGAACCCTAAATCCAACATGGTTTGTAGTAGCTCTTTGAAACTTGACAAAATAAAGGAGTTCTCAGTTTTGTCGCTATGGTTTGTTTCCTCTTCAAGTAGCCCAAGGCACAGACTGTGGAAAAGCACTTTCATTAAGAGGGGTTCCCAAGCTTCTAAGAAATCACGAGATTCCGAAATACCACCAAATATTTTTTCACCCAATCTTGATGATACTTGGTGGTAATGATCAGTACACAAATCTCACTTGGCTCACCAAATTTTGTTCTTCTAGGTTGAAGCGTTCGTCTACAGTAGCAGTTTTCATATTTAGGTTTCTCTCTGTTCTCTCATATATAGATTGATGAATTTGGAACTCTAAATCCAACATGGTTTGTAGTAGCTCTTTGAAACTTGACAAAATAAAGGAGTTCTCAGATTTGTCTCTTTGGTTTGTTTCCTCTTCAAGTAGCCCTAGGCACAGACTGTGGAAAAGCACTTTAATTGAGAGGGGTAGCCAAGCTTCTAAGAAATAACGAGTTTCCGAAATACCAGCAAATATTTTTTCACCCAATCTTGATGATAATTCGTGGTAATGATCAGTACACAAATCCCACTTGGCTCACCAAATTTTGTTCTTCTAGGTTGAAGCATTCGTCTACAGTAGCAGTTTTTATATTTAGGTTTCCCTCTGTTCTCTCCTATATAGATAGATGAATTTGGAACTCTAAATCCAACATGGTTTGTAGTAGCTCTTTGAAACTTGACATAATAAAGGAGTTCTCAGTTTTGTCTCTATGGTTTGTTTCCTCTTAAAGTAGCCTTTGGCACAGACTGTGGAAAGCACTTTCATTGAGATGGTTTGCCAAGCTTCTCAGAAATCACGAGTTTCCGAAATACCAGCAAATATTTTTTCACACAATCTTGTTGATACTTGGTGGTAATGATCAGTACATAAATCCCACTTGGCTCACGAAATTCTGTTCTTCTAGGTTGAAGCGTTCGTCTACAGTAGCAGTTTTTATATTTAGGTTTCTCTCTGTTCTCTCCTATATAGATAGATGAATTTGGAACTCTAAATCCATAATGGTTTGTAGTAGCTCTTTGAAACTTGACAAAATAAAGGAGTTCTCAGATTTGTCTCTATGGTTTGTTTCCTCTTCAAGTAGCCCTAAGCACAAACTGGGGAAAAGCACTTTCATTGAGAGGGGTTGCCAAGCTTCTAAGAAATAACGGGTTTCCGAAATGCCAGCAAATATTTTTTCACCCAATCTAGATGATACTTGGTGGTAATGATCAGTACACAAATCCCACTTGGCTTACCAAATTTTGTTCTTCTAGGTTGTAGCGTTCGTCTACAGTAGCAGTTTTTATATTAAGGTTTCCCTCTGTTCTCTCCTATATAGATAGATGAATTTGGAAATCTAAATCTAACATGCTTTGTAGTAGCTCCTTGAAACTTGACAAAATAAAGGAGTTATCAGTTTTGTCTCTATGGTTTGTTTCCTCTTCATGTAGCCCAAGGCACAGACTGTGGAAAAGCACTTTCATTGAGAGGGGTTGCCAAGCTTCTAAGAAATAACGAGTTTCCGAAATACCAGCAAATATTTTTTCACCCAATCTTGATGATACTTGTTGCTAATAATCAGTACACAAATCCCACTTGGCTCACCAAATTTAGTTCTTCTAGGTTGAAGCGTTCGTGTAAGGTAGCAGTTTTTATATTTAGGTTTCCCTCTGTTCTCTCCTATACAGATAGATGAATTTGGAACCCTAAATCCAACATGGTTTGTAGTAGCTCTTTGAAACTTGACAAAATAAAGGAGTTCTCAGTTTTGTAGCTATGGTTTGTTTCCTCTTCATGTAGCCCAAGGCACAGACTGTGGAAAAGCACTTTCATTGAGAGGGGTTCCCAAGCTTCTAAGAAATCACGAGATTCCGAAATACCACCAAATATTTTTTCACCCAATCTTGATGATACTTGGTGGTAATGATCAGTACACAAATCCCACTTGGCTCACCAAATTTTGTTCTTCTAGGTTGAAGCGTTCGTCTACAGTAGCAGTTTTTATATTTAGGTTTCACTCTGTTCTCTCATATATAGATAGATGAATTTGGAACTCTATATCCAACATGGTTTTTAGTAGCTCTTTGAAACTTGACAAAATAAAGGAGTTCTCAGATTTGTCTCTATGGTTTGTTTCCTCTTCAAGTAGCCCTAGGCACAGACTGTGGAAAAGCACTTTCATTGAGAGGGGTTGCCAAGCTTCTAAGAAATAACGAGTTTCTGAAATACCAGCAAATATTTTTTCACCCCATCTTGATGATACTTCGTGGTAATGATCAGTACACAAATCCCACTTGGCTCACCAAATTTTGTTCTTCTAGGTTGAAGCATTCGTTTACAGTAGCAGTTTTTATATTTAGGTTTCCCTCTGTTCTCTCCTATATAGATAGATGAATTTGGAACTCTAAATCCAACATGGTTTGTAGTAACTCTTTGAAACTTGACAAAATAAAGGAGTTCTCAGTTTTGTCTCTATGGTTTGTTTCCTCTTAAAGTAGCCCTAGGCACAGACTGTGGAAAGCACTTTCATTGAGATGGTTTGCCAAGCTTCTAAGAAATCACGAGATTCCGAAATACCAGCAAATATTTTTTCACACAATCTTGTTGATACTTGGTGGTAATGATCAGTACATAAATCCCACTTGGCTCACCAAATTTTGTTCTTCTAGGTTGAAGCGTTCGTCTACAGTAGCAGTTTTTATATTTAGGTTTCTCTCTGTTCTCTCCTATATAGATAGATGAATTTGGAACTCTAAATCCATAATGGTTTGTAGTAGCTCTTTGAAACTTGACAAAATAAAGGAGTTCTCAGATTTGTCTCTATGGTTTGTTTCCTCTTCAAGTAGCCCTAGGCACAAACTGGGGAAAAGCATTTTCATTGAGAGGGGTTGCCAAGCTTCTAAGAAATAACGCGTTTCCGAAATGCCAGCAAATATTTTTTCACCCAATCTAGATGATACTTGGTGGTAATGATCAGTACACAAATCCCACTTGGCTTACCAAATTTTGTTCTTCTAGGTTGAAGCGTTCGTCTACTGTAGCAGTTTTTATATTTAGGTTTCCCTCTGTTCTCTCCTGTATAGATAGATGAATTTGGAAATCTAAATCCAACATGCTTTGTAGTAGCTCCTTGAAACTTGACAAAATAAAGGAGTTCTCAGTTTTGTCTCTATGGTTTGTTTCCTCTTCATGTAGCCCAAGGCACAGACTGTGGAAAAGCACTTTCATTGAGAGGGGTTGCCAAGCTTCTAAGAAATAACGAGTTTCCGAAATACCAGCAAATATTTTTTCACCCAATCTTGATGATACTTGTTGCTAATAATCAGTACACAAATCCCACTTGGCTCACCAAATTTAGTTCTTCTAGGTTGAAGCGTTCGTGTAAGGTAGCAGTTTTTATATTTAGGTTTCCCTCTGTTCTCTCCTATACAGATAGATGAATTTGGAACCCTAAATCCAACATGGTTTGTAGTAGCTCTTTGAAACTTGACAAAATAAAGGAGTTCTCAGTTTTGTCTCTATGGTTTGTTTCCTCTTCAAGTAGCCCTAGGCACAGACTGTGGAAAGCACTTTCATTGAGAGGGGTTGCAAATCTTCTACGAAATAACGAGTTTCAGAAATACCAGCAAATATTTTTTCACCGAATCTTGATAATACTTGGTGGTAATGATCAGTACACAAATCCCACTTGGCTCACCAAATTTTGTTCTTCTAGGTTGAAGCGTTCGTCTACAGTAGCAGTTTTAATATTTAGGTTTCCCTCTGTTCTCTCCCATATAGATAGATAAATTTGGAACTCTAAATCCAACATGGTTTGTAGTAGCTCTTTGAAACTTGACAAAATAAAGGAGTTCTCAGTTTTGTCTCTATGGTTTGTTTCCTCTTCAAGTAGCCCTCGGCACAGACTGTGGAAAGCACTTTCATTGAGAGGGGTTGCCAAGTCTACGAAATAACGAGTTTCCGAAATACCAGCAAATATTTTCTCACCCAATCTTGATGATACTTGGTGGTAATGATCAGTACACAAATCCCACTTGGCTCACCAAATTTTGTACTTCTAGGTTGAATCGTTCGTCTACAGTAGCAGTTTTTATATTTAGGTTTCCCTCTGTTCTCTCCTATATAAAGATGAATTTGGAACTCTAAATCCAACATGGTTTGTAGTAGCTCTTTGAAACTTGACAAAATAAAGGAGTTGTGAGTTTTGTCTCTATGGTTTGTTTCCTCTTCAAGTAGCCCTAGGCACAGACTGTGGAAAAGCACTTTCATTGAGAGGGGTTCCCAAACTTCTAAGAAATCACGAGTTTCCGAAATACCAGCAAATATTTTTTCACCCAATCTTGATGATACTTGGTGGTAATGATCAGTACACAAATCCCACTTGGCTCACCAAATTTTGTTCTTCTATGTTGAAGCGTTCGTCTACAGTAGCAGTTTTTATATTTAGGTTTCCCTCTGTTCTCTCCTACATAGAAAGATGAATTTGGAACTGTAAATACAACATGGTTTGTAGTAGCTCTTTGAAAATTGACAAAATAAAGGAGTTCTCAGTTTTGTCGCTATGGTTTGTTTCCTCTTCAAGTAGCCCAAGGCACAGACTGTGGAAAAGCACTTTCATTGAGAGGGGTTCCCAAGCTTCTAAGAAATCACGAGTTTCCGAAATACCAGCAAATATTTTTTCACCCAATCTTGATGATACTTGGTGGTAATGATCAGTACACAAATCCCACTTGGCTCACCAAATTTTGTTCTTCTTGGTTGAAGCATTCATCTACAGTAGCAGTTTTTATATTTAGGTTTCCCTCTGTTCTCTCCTATAAAGATAGATGAATTTGGTACTCTAAATCCAAAATGGTTTGTAGTAGCTCTTTGAAACTTGACAAAATAAAGGAGTTCTCAGTTTTGTCTCTATGGTTTGTTTCCTCTTAAAGTAGCCCTAGGCACAGACTGTGGAAAGCACTTTCATTGAGATGGTTTGCCAAGCTTCTAAGAAATAACGAGTTTCCGAAATACCAGCAAATATTTTTTCACACAATCTTGTTGATACTTGGTGGTAATGATCAGTACATAAATCCCACTTGGCTCACCAAATTTTGTTCTTCTAGGTTGAAGCGTTTGTCTACAGTAGCAGTTTTTATATTTAGGTTTCTCTCTGTTCTCTCCTATATAGATAGATGAATTTGGAACTCTAAATCCAACATGCTTTGTAGTAGCTCTTTGAAACTTGACAAAATAAAGGAGTTCTCAGATTTGTCTCTTTGGTTTGTTTCCTCTTCAAGTAGCCCTAGGCACAGACTGTGGAAAAGCACTTTCATTGAGAGGGGTTGCCAAGCTTCTAAGAAATAACGAGTTTCCGAAATACCAGCAAATATTTTTTCACCCAATCTTGATGATACTTGGTGGTAATGATCAGTACACAAATCCCACTTGGCTTACCAAATTTTGTTCTTCTAGGTTGAAGCGTTCGTGTACAGTAGCAGTTTTTATATTTAGGTTTCCCTCTGTTCTCTCATATATAGATAGATGAATTTGGAACTCTATATCCAACATGGTTTGTAGTAGCTCTTTGAAACTTGACAAAATAAAGGAGTTCTCAGATTTGTCTCTATGGTTTGTTTCCTCTTCAAGTAGCCCTAGGCACAGACTGTGGAAAAGCACTTTCATTGAGAGGGGTTGCCAAGCTTCTAAGAAATAACGAGTTTCCGAAATACCAGCAAATATTTTTTCTCCCAATCTTGATGATACTTGTTGCTAATGATCAGTACACAAATCCCACTTGGCTCACCAAATTTAGTTCTTCTAGGTTGAAGCGTTCGTGTACAGTAGCAGTTTTTATATTTAGGTTTCCCTCCGTTCTCTCCTATACAGATAGATGAATTTGGAACTCTAAATCCATCATGGTTTGTAGTAGCTCTTTGAAACTTGACAAAATAAAGGAGTTCTCAGATTTGTCTCTATGGTTTGTTTCCTCTTCAAGTAGCCATAGGCACAGACTGGGGAAAAGCACTTTCATTGAGGGGTTGCCAAGCTTCTAAGAAACAACGAGTTTCCGAAATACCAGCAAATATTTTTTCACCCAATCTTGATGATACTTGTTGCTAATAATCAGTACACAAATCCCACTTGGCTCAACAAATTTTGTTCTTCTAGGTTGAAGCGTTCGTGTACAGTAGCAGTTTTTATATTTAGGTTTCCCTCTGTTCTCTCCTATACAGATAGATGAATTTGGAACCCAAAATCCAACATGGTTTGTAGTAGCTCTTTGAAACTTGACAAAATAAAGGAGTTCTCAGTTTTGTCTCTATGATTTGTTTCCTCTTCAAGTAGCCCTAGGCACAGACTGTGGAAAGCACTTTCATTGAGAGGGGTTGCCAAGCTTCTACGAAATAATGAGTTTCCGAAATACCAGAAAATATTTTTTGACCCAATCTTGATAATACTTGGTGGTAATGATCAGTACACAAATCCCACTTGGCTCACCAAATTTTGTTCTTCTAGGTTGAAACGTTCGTCTACAGTAGCAGTTTTTATATTTAGGTTTCCCTCTGTTCTCTCCTATATAGAAAGATGAATTTGGAACTCTAAATCCAACATGGTTTGTAGTAGCTCTTTGAAACTTGACAAAATAAAGGAGTTGTGAGTTTTGTCTCTATGGTTTGTTTCCTCTTCAAGTAGCCCTAGGCACAGACTGTGGAAAAGCACTTTCATTGAGAGGGGTTCCCAAGCTTCTAAGAAATCACGAGTTTCCGAAATACCAGCAAATATTTTTTCACCCAATCTTGATGATACTTGGTGGTAATGATCAGTACACAAATCCCACTTGGCTCACCAAATTTTGTTCTTCTAGGTTGAAGCGTTCGTCTACAGTAGCAGTATTTATATTTAGGTTTCCCTCTGTTCTCTCCTACATAGAAAGATGAATTTGGAACTGTAAATACAACATGGTTTGTAGTAGCTCTTTGAAAATTGACAAAATAAAGGAGTTCTCAGTTTTGTCGCTATGGTTTGTTTCCTCTTCAAGTAGCCCAAGGCACAGACTGTGGAAAAGCACTTTCATTGAGAGGGGTTCCCAAGCTTCTAAGAAATCACGAGTTTCCGAAATACCAGCAAATATTTTTTCACCCAATCTTGATGATACTTGGTGGTAATGATCAGTACACAAATCCCACTTGGCTCACCAAATTTTGTTCTTCTTGGTTGAAGCATTCATCTACAGTAGCAGTTTTTATATTTAGGTTTCCCTCTGTTCTCTCCTATAAAGATAGATGAATTTGGTACTCTAAATCCAAAATGGTTTGTAGTAGCTCTTTGAAACTTGACAAAATAAAGGAGTTCTCAGTTTTGTCTCTATGGTTTGTTTCCTCTTAAAGTAGCCCTAGGCACAGACTGTGGAAAGCACTTTCATTGAGATGGTTTGCCAAGCTTCTAAGAAATAACGAGTTTCCGAAATACCAGCAAATATTTTTTCACACAATCTTGTTGATACTTGGTGGTAATGATCAGTACATAAATCCCACTTGGCTCACCAAATTTTGTTCTTCTAGGTTGAAGCGTTTGTCTACAGTAGCAGTTTTTATATTTAGGTTTCTCTCTGTTCTCTCCTATATAGATAGATGAATTTGGAACTCTAAATCCAACATGCTTTGTAGTAGCTCTTTGAAACTTGACAAAATAAAGGAGTTCTCAGATTTGTCTCTTTGGTTTGTTTCCTCTTCAAGTAGCCCTAGGCACAGACTGTGGAAAAGCACTTTCATTGAGAGGGGTTGCCAAGCTTCTAAGAAATAACGAGTTTCCGAAATACCAGCAAATATTTTTTCACCCAATCTTGATGATACTTGGTGGTAATGATCAGTACACAAATCCCACTTGGCTTACCAAATTTTGTTCTTCTAGGTTGAAGCGTTCGTGTACAGTAGCAGTTTTTATATTTAGGTTTCCCTCTGTTCTCTCATATATAGATAGATGAATTTGGAACTCTATATCCAACATGGTTTGTAGTAGCTCTTTGAAACTTGACAAAATAAAGGAGTTCTCAGATTTGTCTCTATGGTTTGTTTCCTCTTCAAGTAGCCCTAGGCACAGACTGTGGAAAAGCACTTTCATTGAGAGGGGTTGCCAAGCTTCTAAGAAATAACGAGTTTCCGAAATACCAGCAAATATTTTTTCTCCCAATCTTGATGATACTTGTTGCTAATGATCAGTACACAAATCCCACTTGGCTCACCAAATTTAGTTCTTCTAGGTTGAAGCGTTCGTGTACAGTAGCAGTTTTTATATTTAGGTTTCCCTCCGTTCTCTCCTATACAGATAGATGAATTTGGAACTCTAAATCCATCATGGTTTGTAGTAGCTCTTTGAAACTTGACAAAATAAAGGAGTTCTCAGATTTGTCTCTATGGTTTGTTTCCTCTTCAAGTAGCCATAGGCACAGACTGGGGAAAAGCACTTTCATTGAGGGGTTGCCAAGCTTCTAAGAAACAACGAGTTTCCGAAATACCAGCAAATATTTTTTCACCCAATCTTGATGATACTTGTTGCTAATAATCAGTACACAAATCCCACTTGGCTCAACAAATTTTGTTCTTCTAGGTTGAAGCGTTCGTGTACAGTAGCAGTTTTTATATTTAGGTTTCCCTCTGTTCTCTCCTATACAGATAGATGAATTTGGAACCCAAAATCCAACATGGTTTGTAGTAGCTCTTTGAAACTTGACAAAATAAAGGAGTTCTCAGTTTTGTCTCTATGATTTGTTTCCTCTTCAAGTAGCCCTAGGCACAGACTGTGGAAAGCACTTTCATTGAGAGGGGTTGCCAAGCTTCTACGAAATAATGAGTTTCCGAAATACCAGAAAATATTTTTTGACCCAATCTTGATAATACTTGGTGGTAATGATCAGTACACAAATCCCACTTGGCTCACCAAATTTTGTTCTTCTAGGTTGAAGCGTTCGTCTACAGTAGCAGTTTTTATATTTAGGTTTCCCTCTGTTCTCTCCTATATAGAAAGATGAATTTGGAACTCTAAATCCAACATGGTTTGTAGTAGCTCTTTGAAACTTGACAAAATAAAGGAGTTGTGAGTTTTGTCTCTATGGTTTGTTTCCTCTTCAAGTAGCCCTAGGCACAGACTGTGGAAAAGCACTTTCATTGAGAGGGGTTCCCAAGCTTCTAAGAAATCACGAGTTTCCGAAATACCAGCAAATATTTTTTCACCCAATCTTGATGATACTTGGTGGTAATGATCAGTACACAAATCCCACTTGGCTCACCAAATTTTGTTCTTCTAGGTTGAAGCGTTCGTCTACACTAGCAGTTTTTATATTTAGGTTTCCCTCTGTTCTCTCCTATATAGAAAGATGAATTTGGAACTCTAAATCCAACATGGTTTGTAGTAGCTCTTTGAAACTTGACAAAATAAAGGAGTTCTCAGTTTTGTCGCTATGGTTTGTTTCCTCTTCAAGTAGCCCAAGGCACAGACTGTGGAAAAGCACTTTCATTGAGAGGGGTTCCCAAGCTTCTAAGAAATCACGAGTTTCCGAAATACAAGCAAATATTTTTTCACCCAATCTTGATGATACTTGGTGGTAATGATCAGTACACAAATCCCACTTGGCTCACCAAATTTTGTTCTTCTAGGTTGAAGCGTTCGTCTACAGTAGCAGTTTTTATATTTAGGTTTCTCTCTGTTCTCTCCTATATAGATAGATGAATTTGGAACTCTAAATCCATAATGGTTTGTAGTAGCTTTTGAAACTTGACAAAATAAAGGAGTTCTCAGATTTGTCTCTATGGTTTGTTTCGTCTTCAAGTAGCCCTAGGCACAAACTGGGGAAAAGCACTTTCATTGAGAGGGTTTGCCAAGCTTCTAAGAAATAACGCGTTTCCGAAATGCCAGCAAATATTTTTTCACCCAATCTAGATGATACTTGGTGGTAATGATCAGTACACAAATCCCACTTGGCTTACAAAATTTTGTTCTTCTAGGTTGAAGCGTTCGTCTACAGTAGCAGTTTTTATATTTAGGTTTCCCTCTGTTCTCTCCTATATAGATAGATGAATTTGGAAATCTAAATCCAACATGCTTTGTAGTAGCTCCTTGAAACTTGACAAAATAAAGGAGTTATCAGTTTTGTCTCTATGGTTTGTTTCCTCTTCATGTAGCCCAAGGCACAGACTGTGGAAAAGCACTTTCATTGAGAGGGGTTGCCAAGCTTCGAAGAAATAACGAGTTTCCGAAATACCAGCAAATATTTTTTCACCCAATCTTGATGATACTTCGTGGTAATGATCAGTACACAAATCCCACTTGGCTCACCAAATTTTGTTCTTCTTGGTTGAAGCATTCGTCTACAATAGCAGTTTTTATATTTAGGTTTCCCTCTGTTCTCTCATATATAGATAGATGAATTTGGAACTCTATATCCAACATGGTTTGTAGTAGCTCTTTGAAACTTGACAAAATAAAGGAGTTCTCAGATTTGTCTCTATGGTTTGTTTCCTCTTCAAGTAGCCCTAGGCACAGACTGTGGAAAAGCACTTTCATTGAGAGGGGTTGCCAAGCTTCTAAGAAATAACGAGTTTCCGAAATACCAGCAAATATTTTTTCTCCCAATCTTGAT
The DNA here is from genome assembly GCF_048772815.1 of Callospermophilus lateralis. NCBI lineage: Eukaryota > Metazoa > Chordata > Mammalia > Rodentia > Sciuridae > Callospermophilus > Callospermophilus lateralis. Next base: position 38,659 of record NW_027513633.1, on the reverse strand, counting down.
GATACTTCGTGGTAATGATAAGTACACAAATCCCACTTGGCTCACCAAATTTTGTTCTTCTTGGTTGAAGCATTCGTCTACAGTAGCAGTTTTTATATTTAGGTTTCCCTCTGTTCTCTCCTATAAAGATAGATGGATTTGGTACTCTAAATCCAAAATGGTTTGTAGTGGCTCTTTGAAACTTGACAAAATAAAGGAGTTCTCAGTTTTGTCTCTATGGTTTGTTTCCTCTTAAAGTAGCCCTAGGCACAGACTGTGGTGAGCACTTTCATTGAGATGGTTTGCCAAGCTTCTAAGAAATAACGAGTTTCCGAAATACCAGCAAATATTTTTTCACACAATCTTGTTGATACTAGGTGGTAATGATCAGTACATAAATCCCACTTGGCTCACCAAATTTTGTTCTTCTAGGTTGAAGCGTTCGTCTACAGTAGCAGTTTTAAAATTTAGGTTTCTCTCTGTTCTCTCCTATATAGATAGATGAATTTGGAACTCTAAATCCATAATGGTTTGTAGTAGCTCTTTGAAACTTGACAAAATAAAGGAGTTCTCAGATTTGTCTCTATGGTTTGTTTCCTCTTCAAGTAGCCGTAGGCACAGACTGGGGAAAAGCACTTTCATTGAGGGGTTGCCAAGCTTCTAAGAAACAACGAGTTTCCGAAATACCAGCAAATATTTTTTCACCCAATCTTGATGATACTTGGTGGTATTGATCAGTACACAAATCCCACTTGGCTCACCAAATTTTGTTCTTCTAGGTTGAAGCGTTCGTCTACAGTAGCAGTTTTTATATTTAGGTTTCCCTCTGTTCTCTCCTATATAGAAAGATGAATTTGGAACTCTAAATCCAACATGGTTTGTAGTAGCTCTTTGAAACTTGACAAAATAAAGGAGTTGTGAGTTTTGTCTCTATGGTTTTTTTCCTCTTCAAGTAGCCCTAGGCACAGACTGTGGAAATGCACTTTCATTGAGAGGGGTTCCCAAGCTTCTAAGAAATCACGAGTTTCCTAAATACCAGCAAATATTTTTTCACCCAATCTTGATGATACTTGGTGGTAATGATCAGTACACAAGTCCCACTTGGCTCACCAAATTTTGTTCTTCTAGGTTGAAGCGTTCGTCTACAGTAGCAGTTTTTATATTTAGGTTTCCCTCTGTTCTCTCCTATATAGAAAGATGAATTTTGAACTCTAAATCCAACATGGTTTGTAGTAGCTCTTTGAAACTTGACAAAATAAAGGAGTTCTCAGTTTTGTCGCTATGGTTTGTTTCCTCTTCAAGTAGACCAAGGCACAGACTGTGGAAAAGCACTTTCATTGAGATGGGTTCCCAAGCTTCTAAGAAATCACGAGTTTCCGAAATACAAGCAAATATTTTTTCACCCAATCTTGATGAAACTTGGTGGTAATGATCAGTACACAAATCCCACTTGGCTCACCAAATTTTGTTCTTCTAGGTTGAAGCGTTCGTCTACAGTAGTAGTTTTTATATTTAGGTTTCCCTCTGTTCTCTCCTATATAGATAGATGAATTTGGAACTCTATATCCAACATGGTTTGTAGTAGCTCTTTGAAACTTGACAAAATAAAGGAGTTCTCAGATTTGTCTCTATGGTTTGTTTCCTCTTCAAGTAGCCCTAGGCACAGACTGTGGAAAAGCACTTTCATGGAGAGGGGTTGCCAAGCTTCTAAGAAATAACGAGTTTTCGAAATACCAGCAAATATTTTTTCACCCAATCTTGATGATACTTCGTGGTAATGATCAGTACACAAATCCCACTTGGCTCACCAAATTTTGTTCTTCTTGGTTGAAGCATTCGTCTACAATAGCAGTTTTTATATTTAGGTTTCCCTCTGTTCTCTCCTATAAAGATAGATGAATTTGGAACTGTAAATCCAAAATGGTTTGTAGTAGCTGTTTGAAACTTGACAAAATAAAGGAGTTCTCAGTTTTGTCTCTATGGTTTGTTTCCTCTTAAAGTAGCCCTATGCACAGACTGTGGAAAGCACTTTCATTGAGATGGTTTGCCAAGCTTCTAAGAAATAACGAGTTTCTGAAATACCAGCAAACATTTTTTCACACAATCTTGTTGATACTTGGTGGTAATGATCAGTACATAAATCCCACTTGGCTCACCAAATTTTGTTCTTCTAGGTTGAAGCGTTCGTCTACAGTAGCAGTTTTTATATTTAGGTTTCTCTCTGTTCTCTCCTATATAGATAGATGAATTTGGAACTCTAAATCCATAATGGTTTGTAGTAGCTCTTTGAAACTTGACAAAATAAAGGAGTTCTCAGATTTGTCTCAATGGTTTGTTTCCTCTTCAAGTAGCCATAGGCACAGACTGTGGAAAAGCACTTTCATTGAGGGGTTGCCAAGCTTCTAAGAAATAACGAGTTTCCGAAATACCAGCAAATATTTTTTCACCCAATCTTGATGATACTTGGTGGTAATGATCAGTACACAAATCCCACTTGGCTTACTAAATTTTGTTCTTCTAGGTTGAAGCGTTCGTCTACAGTAGCAGTTTTTATATTTAGGTTTCCCTCTGTTCTCTCCTATATAGATAGATGAATTTGGAACTCTAAATCCAACATGGTTTGTTGTAGCTCTTTGAAACTTGACAAAATAAAGGAGTTGTCAGTTTTGTCTCTATGGTTTGTTTCCTCTGCAAGTAGCCCTAGGCACAGACTGTGGAAAAGCACTTTCATTGAGAGTGGTTCCCAAGCTTCTAAGAAATCACGAGTTTCCGAAATACCAGCAAATATTTTTTTACCCAGTCTTGATGATACTTGGTGATAATGATCAGTACACAAATCCCACTTGGCTCACCAAATTTTGTTCTTCTAGGTTGAAGCGTTCGTCTACAGGAGCAGTTTTTATATTTAGGTTTCCCTCTGTTCTCTCCTATATAGAAAAATGAATTTGGAACTCTAAATAAAACATGGTTTGTAGTAGCTCTTTGAAACTTGTCAAAATAAAGCAGTTCTCAGTTTTGTCTCTATGGTTTGTTTCCTCTTCAAGTAGCCCTAGGCACAGACTGTGGAAAGCACTTTCATTGAGATTGGTTGCCAAGCTTCTACGAAATAACGAGTTTCCGAAATACCAGAAAATATTTTTTCACCCAATCTTGATAATACTTGGTGGTAATGATCAGTACACAAATCCCACTTGGCTCACCAAATTTTGTTCTTCTAGGTTGAAGCGTTCGTCTACAGTAGCAGTTTTAATATTTAGGTTTCCCTCTGTTCTCTCCCATATAGATAGATAAATTTGGAACTCTAAATCCAACATGGTTTGTAGTAGCTCTTTGAAACTTGACAAAATAAAGGAGTTCTCAGTTTTGTCTCTATGGTTTGTTTCCTCTTCAAGTAGCCCTAGGCACAGACTGTGGAAAGCACTTTCATTGAGAGGGGTTGCCAAGTCTACGAAATAACGAGTTTCCGAAATACCAGCAAATATTTTTTCACCCAATCTTGATGATACTTGGTGGTAATGATCAGTACACAAATCCCACTTGGCTCACCAAATTTTGTTCTTCTAGGTTGAAGCGTTCGTCTACAGTAGCAGTTTTTATATTTAGGTTTCCCTCTGTTCTCTCCTATATAGAAAGATGAATTTGGAACTCTAAATAAAACATGGTTTGTAGTAGCTCTTTGAAACTTGACAAAATAAAGGAGTTCTCAGTTTTGTCGCTATGGTTTGTTTCCTCTTCAAGTAGCCCAAGGCACAGACTGTGGAAAAGCACTTTCATTGAGAGGGGTTCCCAAGCTTCTAAGAAATCACGAGTTTCCGAAATACCAGCAAATATTTTTTCACCCAATCTTGATGATACTTGGTGGTAATGATCAGTACACAAATCCCACTTGGCTCACCAAATTTTGTTCTTCTAGTTTGAACCGTTCGTCTACAGTAGCAGTTTTTATATTTAGGTTTCACTCTGTTCTCTCATATATAGATAGATGAATTTGGAACTCTAAATCCAACATGGTTTGTAGTAGCTCTTTGAAACTTGACAAAATAAAGGAGTTCTCAGTTTTGTCTCTATGGTTTGTTTCCTCTTCAAGTAGCCCTAGGCACACACTGTGGAAAGCACTTTCATTGAGATGGGTTGCCAAGCTTCTAAGAAATAACGAGTTTCCGAAATACCAGCAAATATTTTTTCACACAATCTTGTTGATACTTGGTGGTAATGATCAGTACACATCCCACTTGGCTCACCAAATTTTGTTCTTTAGGTTGAAGCGTTCGTCTACAGTACAGTTTTTATATTTAGTTTTCTCTCTGTTCTCTCCTATATAGATAGATGAATTTGGAACTCTAAATCCAACATGGTTTGTAGTAGCTCTTTGAAACTTGACAAAATAAAGGAGTTCTGAGATTTATCCCTTTGGTTTGCTTCCTCTTCAAGTAGCCCTAGGCACAGACTGTGGAAAAGCAATTTCATTGAGAGGGGTTGCCAAGCTTCTAAGAAATAACGAGTTTCCGAAATACCAGCAAATATTTTTTCACCCAATCTTGATGATACTTGGAGGTAATGATCAGTACACAAATCCCACTTGGCTTACCAAATTTTGTTCTTCTAGGTTGAAGCATTCGTCTAGAGTAGCAGTTTTTATATTTAGGTTTCCCTCTGTTATCTCCTATACAGATAGTTGAATTTGGAACCCAAAATCCAACATGGTTTGTAGTAGCTCTTTGAAACTTGACAAAATAAAGGAGTTCTCAGATTTGTCTCTATGGTTTGTTTCGTCTTCAAGTAGCCCTAGGCACAAACTGGGGAAAAGCACTTTCATTGAGAGGGTTTGCCAAGCTTCTAAGAAATAACGCGTTTCCGAAATGCCAGCAAATATTTTTTCACCCAATCTAGATGATACTTGGTGGTAATGATCAGTACACAAATCCCACTTGGCTTACCAAATTTTGTTCTTCTAGGTTGAAGCGTTCGTCTACAGTAGCAGTTTTTATATTTAGGTTTCCCTCTGTTCTCTCCTATATAGATAGATGAATTTGGAAATCTAAATCCAACATGCTTTGTAGTAGCTCCTTGAAACTTGACAAAATAAAGGAGTTATCAGTTTTGTCTCTATGGTTTGTTTCCTCTTCATGTAGCCCAAGGCACAGACTGTGGAAAAGCACTTTCATTGAGAGGGGTTGCCAAGCTTCTAAGAAATAACGAGTTTCCGAAATACCAGCAAATATTTTTTCACCCAATCTTGATGATACTTGTTGCTAATAATCAGTACACAAATCCCACTTGGCTCACCAAATTTAGTTCTTCTAGGTTGAAGCGTTCGTGTAAGGTAGCAGTTTTTATATTTAGGTTTCCCTCTGTTCTCTCCTATACAGATAGATGAATTTGGAACCCTAAATCCAACATGGTTTGTAGTAGCTCTTTGAAACTTGACAAAATAAAGGAGTTCTCAGTTTTGTCGCTATGGTTTGTTTCCTCTTCAAGTAGCCCTAGGCACAGACTGTGGAAAGCACTTTCATTGAGAGGGGTTGCCAAGCTTCTACGAAATAACGAGTTTCCGAAATACCAGCAAATATTTTTTCACCCAATCTTGATAATACTTGGTGGTTATGATTAGTACACAAATCCCACTTGGCTCACCAAATTTTGTTCTTCTAGGTTGAAGCGTTCGTCTACAGTAGCAGTTTTAATATTTAGGTTTCCCTCTGTTCTCTCCCATATAGATAGATAAATTTGGAACTCTAAATCCAACATGGTTTGTAGTAGCTCTTTGAAACTTGACAAAATAAAAGAGGTCTCAGTTTTGTCTCTATGGTTTGTTTCCTCTTCAAGTAGCCCTAGGCACAGACTGTGGAAAGCACTTTCATTGAGAGGGGTTGCCAAGTCTACGAAATAACGAGTTTCCGAAATACCAGCAAATATTTTTTCACCGAATCTTGATGATACTTGGTGGTAATGATCAGTACACAAATCCCACTTGGCTCACCAAATTTTGTTCTTCTAGGTTGAAGCGTTCGTCTACAGTAGCAGTTTTTATATTTAGGTTTCCCTCTGTTCTCTCCTATATAAAGATGAATTTGGAACTCTAAATCCAACATGGTTTGTAGTAGCTCTTTGAAACATGACAAAATAAAGGAGTTCTCAGTTTTGTCTCTATGGTTTGTTTCCTCTTCAAGTAGCCCTAGGCACAGAATTTGGAAAGCACTTTCATTGAGATGGGTTGCCAAGCTTCTAAGAAATAACGAGTTTCCGAAATACCAGCAAATATTTTTTCACACAATCTTGTTGATACTTGGTGGTAATGGTCAGTACACAAATCCCACTTGGCTCACCAAATTTTGTTCTTCTAGGTTGAAGCGTTTGTCTACAGTACAGTTTTTATATTTAGGTTTCTCTCTGTTCTATCCTATATAGATAGATGAATTTGGAACTCTAAATCCAACATGGTTTGTAGTAGCTCTTTGAAACTTGACAAAATAAAGGAGTTCTCAGTTTTGTCGCTATGGTTTGTTTCCTCTTCAAGTAGCCCTAGGCATAGACTGTGGAAAGCACTTTCATTGAGATGGGTTGCCAAGCTTCAAAAATAACGAGTTTCGAAATACCAGCAAATATTTTTTCATACAATCTTTTTGATACTTGGTGGTAATGATCAGTACACAAATCCCACTTGGCTCACCAAATTTTGTTTTTCTAGGTTGAAGCGTTCGTCTACAGTAGCAGTTTTTATATTTAGGTTTCTCTCTGTTCTCTCCTATATAGATAGATGAATTTGGAACTCTAAATGCAACATGGTTTGTAGTAGCTCTTTGAAACTTGACAAAATAAAGGAGTTCTCAGATTTGTCTCTATGGTTTGTTTCCTCTTCAAGTAGCCCTAGGCACAGACTGTGGAAAAGCACTTCCATTGAGAGGGGTTGCCAAGCTTCTAAGAAATAACGAGTTTCCGAAATACCAGCAAATATTTTTTCGCCCAATCTTGATGATCCTTGGTGGTAATGATTAGTACACAAATCCCACTTGGCTTACCAAATTTTGTTCTTCTAGGTTGAAGCGTTCGTCTACAGTAGCAGTTTTTATATTTAGGTTTCCCTCTGTTCTCTCCTACACAGATAGATGAATTTGGAACTCTAAATACAACATGGCTTGTAGTAGCTCTTTGAAACTTGACAAAATAAAGGAGTTCTCAGTTTTGTCTCTCTGGTTTGTTTCCTCTTCAAGTAGCCCTAGGAACAGACTGTGGAAAAGCACTTTCATTGACATGGGTTGCCAAGCTTCTAAGAAATATCGAGTTTCCGAAATACCAGCAAGTATTTTTTCACCCAAACTTGATGATACTTGGTGGTAATGATCAGCACACAAATCCCACTTGGCTAAACAATTTTTGTTCATCTAGGATGAAGCATTCGTGTACAGTAGCAGTTTTTGTATTTAGGTTTCCCTCTGTTCTCTCCTATATAGATAGATGAATTTGGAACTCTAAATCCAACATGGTTTGTAGTAGCTCTTTGAAACTTGACAAAATAAAGGAGTTCTCAGTTTTGTCTCTATGGTTTGTTTCCTCTTCAAGTAGCCCTAGGCACAGACTGTGGAAAGCACTTTCATTGAGATGGGTTGCCAAGCTTCTAAGAAATAACGACTTTCCGAAATACCTGCAAACATTTTTTCACCCAATCTTGATGATACTTGGTGGTAATGATCAGTACACAAATCCCACTTGGCTCACCAAATTTTGTTCTTCTAGGTTGAAGCGTTCGTCTACAGTAGCAGTTTTTATATTTAGGTTTCACTCTGTTCTCTCCTTTATAGATAAATGAATTTGGAAATGTAAATCCAACATGGTTTGTAGTAGCTCTTTGAAACTTGACAAAATAAAGGAGTTCTCAGTTTTGTCTCTATGGTTTGTTTCCTCTTCAAGTAGCCCTAGGCACAGACTGTGGAAAAGCACTTTCATTGAGATGGGTTGCCAAGCTTCTAAGAAATATCGAGTTTCAGAAATACCAGCAAATATTTTTTCACCCAAACTTGATGATACTTGGTGGTAATGATCAGCACACAAATCCCACTTGGCTAACCAATTTCTGTTCATCTAGGATGAAGCATTCGTGTACAGTAGCAGTTTTTATATTTAGGTTTCACTCTGTTCTCTCCTATATAGATAGATGAATTTGGAAATGTAAATCCAACATGGTTTGTAGTAGCTCTTTGAAACTTGACAAAATAAAGGAGTTCTCAGTTTTGTCTCTATGGTTTGTTTCCTCTTCAAGTAGCCCTAGGCACAGACTGTGGAAAGCACTTTCATTGAGATGGGTTGCCAAGCTTCTAAGAAAAAACGAGTTTCCGAAATACCAGCAAATATTTTTTCACCCAATCTTGATGATACTTGGTGGTAATGATCAGTACACAAATCCCACTTGGCTTACCAAATTTAGTTCTTCTAGGTTGAAGCGTTCGTCTACAGTAGCAGTTTTTATATTTAGGTTTCCCTTTGTTCTCTCCTATATAGATAGATGAATTTGGAACTCTAAATCCAACATGCTTTGTAGTAGTTCCTTGAAACTTGACAAAATAAAGGAGTTCTTAGTTTTGTCTCTATGGTTTGTTTCCTCTTCAAGTAGCCCTAGGCACAGACTGTGGAAAAGCACTTTATTTGAGAGGGGTTGCCAAGCTTCTAAGAAATAACGAGTTTCCGAAATACCAGCAAATATTTTTTCACCCAATCTTGATGATACTTGGTGGTAATGATCAGTACACAAATCCCACTTGGCTCACCAAATTTTGTTCTTCTAGGTTGAAGCGTTCGTCTACAGTAGCAGTTTTTATATTTAGGTTTCTCTCTGTTCTCTCCTATATAGATAGATGAATTTGGAACTCTAAATCCAATATGGTTTGTAGTAGCTCTTTGAAACTTGACAAAAAAAAGGAGTTCTCAGATTTGTCTCTATGGTTTGTTTCCTCTTCAAGTAGCCCTATGCACAGACTGTGGAAAAGCACTTTCATTGAGAGGGGTTGCCAAGCTTCTAAGAAATAACGAGTTTCCGAAATACCAGCAAATATTTTTTCACCCAATCTTGATGATACTTGGTGCTAATGATCAGTACACAAATCCCACTTGGCTCACCAAATTTGTTCTTCTAGGTTGAAGCGTTCGTGTACAGTAGCAGTTTTTATATTTAGGTTTCACTCTGTTCTCTCATATATAGATAGATGAATTTGGAACTCTAAATCCAACATGGTTTGTAGTAGCTCTTTGAAACTTGACAAAATAAAGGAGTTCTCAGTTTTGTCTCTATGGATTGTTTCCTCTTCAAGTAGCCCTAGGCACAGACTGTGGAAAGCACTTTCATTGAGATGGGTTGCCAAGCTTCAAGAAATAACGAGTTTCCGAAATACCAGCAAATATTTTTTCACACAATCTTGATGATACTTGTTGCTAATGATCAGTACACAAATCCCACTTGGCTCACCAAATTTGTTCTTCTAGGTTGAAGCGTTCGTGTACAGTAGCAGTTTTTATATTTAGGTTTCACTCTGTTCTCTCATATATAGATAGATGAATTTGGAACTCTAAATCGAACATGGTTTTTAGTAGCTCTTTGAAACTTGACAAAATAAAGTAGTTCTCAGATTTGTCTCTATGGTTTGTTTCCTCTTCACGTAGCCCTAGGCACAGACTGTGGAAAAGCACTTTCATTGAGAGGGGTTGCCAAGATTCTAAGAAATAACGAGTTTCCGAAATACCAGCAAATATTTTTTCACCCAATCTTGATGATACTTGTTGCTAATGATCAGTACACAAATCCCACTTGGCTCACCAAATTTTGTTCTTCTAGGTTGAAGCATTCGTGTACAGTACCAGTTTTTATATTTAGGTTTCCCTCTGTTCTCTCCTATATAGAAAGATGAATTTGGAACTCTAAATCCAACAAGTTTGTAGTAGCTCTTTGAAACTTGACAAAATAAAGAAGTTCTCAGTTTTGTCGCTATGGTTTGTTTCCTCTTCAAGTAGCCCTAGGCACAGACTGTGGAAAAGCAGTTTCATTGAGAGGGGTTGCCAAGCTTCTAAGAAATTACGAGTTTCCGAAATACCAGAAAATATTTTTTCACCCAATCTTGATGATACTTGGTGGTAATGATCAGTACAGAATTTCCACTTGGCTCACCAAATTTTGTTCTTCTAGGTTGAAGTGTTCGTCTACAGTAGCAGTTTTTATATTTAGGTTTCACTCTGTTCTCTCCTATATAGATAGATGAATTTGGAACTGTAAATCCAACATGGTTTGTAGTAGCTCTTTGAAACTTGACAAAATAAAGGAGTTCTCAGTTTTGTCTCTATGGTTTGTTTCCTCTTCAAGTAGCCCTAGGCACAGACTGTGGAAAGCACTTTCATTGAGATGGGTTGCCAAGCTTCTACGAAATAACGAGTTTCCGAAATACCAGCAAATATTTTTTTCACACAATCTTGTTGATACTTCTTGCTAATGATCAGTACACAAATCGAACTTGGCTCACCAAATTTTGTTCTTCTAGGTTGAAGCGTTCGTGTACAGTAGAAGTTTTTATATTTAGGTTTCCCTCTGTTCTCTCCTATACAGATAGATGATTTGGAACTCTAAATCCAACATGATTTGTAGTAGCTCTTTGAAACTTGACAAAATAAATGAGTTCTCAGTTTTGTCTCTATGGTTTGTTTCCTGTTCAAGTAGCCATAGGCACAGACTCTGGAAAAGCACTTTCATTGAGAGGGGTTGCCAAGCTTCTAAGAAATTACGATTTCCGAAATACCAGCAAATATTTTTTCACCCAATCTTGATGATACTTGGTACTAATGATCAGTACACAAATCCCACTTGGCTCACCAAATTTTGTTCTTCTAGGTTGAAGCGTTCGTCTACAATAGCAGTTTTTATATTTAGGTTTCCCTCTGTTCTCTCCTATATAGAAAGATGAATTTGGAACTCTAAATCCAACAAGTTTGTAGTAGCTCTTTGAAACTTGACAAAATAAAGAAGTTCTCAGTTTTGTCTCTATGGTTTGTTTCCTCTTCGAGTAGCCCTAGGCACAGACTGTGGAAAAGCACTTTCATTGAGATTGGTTGCCAAGCTTCTAAGAAATTACGAGTTTCCGAAATACCAGCAAATATTTTTTCACCCAATCTTGATGATACTTGGTGCTAATGATCAGTACACAAATCCCACTTGGCTCACCAAATTTTGTTCTTCTTGGTTGAAGCGTTCGTCTACAGTAGCAGTTTTTATATTTCGGTTTCCCTCTGTTCACTCCTATACAGATAGATGAATTTGGAACTCTAAATCCAACATGGTTTGTAGTAGCATTTTGAAACTTCACAAAATTAATGAGTTCTCAGTTTTGTCTCTATGGTTGTTTCCTGTTCAAGTAGCCCCAGGCACAGACTCTAGAAAAGCACTTTTATTGAGAGGGGTTGCCAAGCTTCTAAGAAATTACGAGTTTCCGAAATACCAGCAAATATTTTTTCACCCAATCTTGATGATACTTGCTGCTAATGATCAGTACACAAATCCCACTTGGCTCACCAAATTTTGTTCTTTTAGGTTGAAGCGTTCGTCTACAGTAGCAGTTTTTATATTTAGGTTTCCCTCTGTTCTCTCCTGTATAGAAAGATGAATTTGGAAATGTAAATCCAACATGGTTTGTAGTAGCTCTTTGAAACTTGACAAAATAAAGGAGTTCTCAGTTTTGTCTCTATGGTTTGTTTCCTCTTCAAGTAGCCCTAGGCACAGACTGTGGAAAAGCACTTTCATTGAGATGGGTTGCCAAGCTTCTAAGAAATATCGAGTTTCAGAAATACCAGCAAATATTTTTTCACCCAAACTTGATGATACTTGGTGGTAATGATCAGCACACAAATCCCACTTGGCTAACCAATTTTTGTTCATCTAGGATGAAGCATTCGTGTACAGTAGCAGTTTTTATATTTAGGTTTCACTCTGTTCTCTCCTATATAGATAGATGAATTTGGAAATGTAAATCCAACATGGTTTGTAGTAGCTCTTTGAAACTTGACAAAATAAAGGAATTCTCAGTTTTGTCTCTATGGTTTGTTTCCTCTTCAAGTAGCCCTAGGCACAGACTGTGGAAAGCACTTTCATTGAGATGGGTTGCCAAGCTTCTAAGAAATAACGAGTTTCCGAAATACCAGCAAATATTTTTTCACCCAATCTTGATGATACTTGGTGGTAATGATCAGTACACAAATCCCACTTGGCTTACCAAATTTAGTTCTTCTAGGTTGAAGCGTTCGTCTACAGTAGCAGTTTTTATATTTAGGTTTCCCTCTGTTCTCTCCTATATAGATAGATGAATTTGGAACTCTAAATCCAACATGCTTTGTAGTAGTTCCTTGAAACTTGACAAAATAAAGGAGTTCTTAGTTTTGTCTCTATGGTTTGTTTCCTCTTCAAGTAGCCCTAGGCACAGACTGTGGAAAAGCACTTTCTTTGAGAGGGGTTGCCAAGCTTCTAAGAAATAACGAGTTTCCGAAATACCAGCAAATATTTTTTCACCCAATCTTGATGATACTTGGTGGTAATGATCAGTACACAAATCCCACTTGGCTCACCAAATTTTGTTCTTCTAGGTTGAAGCGTTCGTCTACAGTAGCAGTTTTTATATTTAGGTTTCTCTCTGTTCTCTCCTATATAGATAGATGAATTTGGAACTCTAAATCCAATATGGTTTGTAGTAGCTCTTTGAAACTTGACAAAAAAAAGGAGTTCTCAGATTTGTCTCTATGGTTTGTTTCCTCTTCAAGTAGCCCTATGCACAGACTGTGGAAAAGCACTTTCATTGAGAGGGGTTGCCAAGCTTCTAAGAAATAACGAGTTTCCGAAATACCAGCAAATATTTTTTCACCCAATCTTGATGATACTTGGTGCTAATGATCAGTACACAAATCCCACTTGGCTCACCAAATTTGTTCTTCTAGGTTGAAGCGTTCGTGTACAGTAGCAGTTTTTATATTTAGGTTTCACTCTGTTCTCTCATATATAGATAGATGAATTTGGAACTCTAAATCCAACATGGTTTGTAGTAGCTCTTTGAAACTTGACAAAATAAAGGAGTTCTCAGTTTTGTCTCTATGGATTGTTTCCTCTTCAAGTAGCCCTAGGCACAGACTGTGGAAAGCACTTTCATTGAGATGGGTTGCCAAGCTTCAAGAAATAACGAGTTTCCGAAATACCAGCAAATATTTTTTCACACAATCTTGATGATACTTGGTGCTAATGATCAGTACACAAATCCCACTTGGCTCACCAAATTTGTTCTTCTAGGTTGAAGCGTTCGTGTACAGTAGCAGTTTTTATATTTAGGTTTCCCTCTGTTCTCTCCCATATAGATAGATGAATTTGGAACTCTAAATCCAACATGGTTTGTAGTAGCTCTTTGAAACTTGACAAAATAAAGGAGTTCTCAGATTTGTCTCTATGGTTTGTTTCCTCTTCAAGTAGCCCTAGGCACAGACTGTGGAAAAGCACTTTCATTGAGAGGGGTTGCCAAGCTTCTAAGAAATAACGAGTTTCCGAAATACCAGCAAATATTTTTTCACACAATCTTGTTGATACTTGGTGGTAATGATCAGTACATAAATCCCACTTGGCTCACCAAATTTTGTTCTTCTAGGTTGAAGCGTTCGTGTACAGTAGCAGTTTTATATTTAGGTTTCACTGTGTTCTCTCCTATACAGATAGATGAATTTGGAACACTAAATCCAACATGGTTTGTAGTAGCTATTTGAAACATGACAAACTAAAGGAGTTCTCAGATTTGTCTCTATGGTTTGTTTCCTCTTCAAATAGCCCTAGGCACAAACTGGGGAAAAGCACTTTCATTGAGAGGGGTTGCCAAGCTTCTAAGAAATAACGCGTTTCCGAAATACCAGCAAATATTTTTTCACCCAATCTTGATGATACTTGGTGGTAATGATCAGTACACAAATCCCACTTGGCTTACCAAATTTTGTTCTTCTAGGTTGAAGCGTTCGTCTACAGTAGCAGATTTTATATTTAGGTTTCCCTCTGTTCTCTCCTATATAGATAGATGAATTTGGAAATCTAAATCCAACATGCTTTAGAGTAGCTCCTTGAAACTTGACAAAATAAAGGAGTTCTCAGTTTTGTCTCTATGATTTGTTTCCTCTTCATGTAGCCCAAGGCACAGACTGTGGAAAAGCACTTTCATTGAGAGGGGTTGCCAAGCTTCTACGAAATAACGAGTTTCCGAAATACCAGCAAATATTTTTTCACCCAATCTTGATGATACTTGTTGCTAATGATCAGTACACAAATCCCACTTGGCTCACCAAATTTTGTTCTTCTAGGTTGAAGCGTTCGTCTACAGTAGCAGTTTTTATATTTAGGTTTAACTCTGTTCTCTCCTATATAGATAGATGAATTTGGAACTCTAAATCCAACATGGTTTGTAGTAGCTCTCTGAAACTTGACAAAATAAAGGAGTTCTCAGTTTTGTCTGTATGGTTTGTTTCCTCTTCAAGTGGCCCTAGGCACAGACTGTGGAAAGCACTTTCATTGAGATGGGTTGCCAAGCTTCTAAGAAATAACGAGTTTCCGAAATACCAGCAAATATTTTTTCACACAATCTTGTTGATACTTGGTGGTAATGATCAGTACACAAATCCCACTTGGCTCACCAAATTTTGTTCTTCTAGGTTGAAGCGTTCGTCTACAGTAGCAGTTTTTATATTTAGGTTTCTCTCTGTTCTCTCCTATATAGATAGATGAATTTGGAACTCTAAATCCAACATGGTTTGTAGTAGCTCTTTGAAACTTGTCAAAATGAAGGAGTTCTCAGATTTGTCTCTATGCTTGGTTTCCTCTTCAAGGAGCCCTAAGCACAGACTGTGGAAAAGCACTTTCATTGAGAGGGGTTGCTAAGCTTCTAAGAAATAACGAGTTTCCGAAATACCAGCAAATATTTTTTCACCCAATCTTGATGATACTTGTTGCTAATGATCAGTACACAAATCCCACTTGGCTCACCAAATTTAGTTCTTCTAGGTTGAAGCGTTCGTGTACAGTAGCAGTTTTTATATTTAGGTTTCCCTCTGTTCTCTCCTATATAGAAAGATTAATTTGGAACTCTAAATCCAACATGGTTTGTAGTAGCTCTTTGAAACTTGACAAAATAAAAAAGTTCTCAGTTTTGTCGCTATGGTTTGTTTCCTCTTCAAGTAGCCCTTGGCACAGACTGTGGAAAAGCACTTTAATTGAGAGTGGTTCCCAAGCTTCTAAGAAATCACGAGTTTCCGAAATACCAGCAAATATTTTTTCACCCAATCTTGATGATACTTGGTGGTAATGATCAGTACACAAATCCCACTTGGCTCACCAAATTTTGTTCTTCTAGGTTGAAGTGTTCGTCTACAGTAGGAGTTTTTATATTTAGGTTTCCCTCTGTTCTCTTTTATATAGAAAGATGAATTTGGAACTCTAAATCCTACAAGTTTGTAGTAGCTCTTTGAAACTTGACAAAATAAAGGAGTTCTCAGTTTTGTAGCTATGGTTTGTTTCCTCTTCAAGTAGACCTAGGCACAGACTGTGGAAAAGCACTTTCATTGAGATGGGTTGCCAATCTTCTAAGAAATTACTAGTTTCCGAATACCAGCAAATATTTTTTCACCCAATGTTGATAATACTTTGTGGTAATGATCAGTACACAAATCCCACTTGGCTCACCAAATTTTGTTCTTTTAGGTTGAAGCGTTCGTCTACAGTAGCAGTTTTTATATTTAGGTTTCCCTCTGTTCTCTCCCATATAGATAGATGAATTTGGAACTCTAAATCCAACATGGTTTGTAGTAGCTCTTTGAAACTTGACAAAATAAAGGAGTTCTCAGATTTGTCTCTATGGTTTGTTTCCTCTTCAAGTAGCCTTAGGCACAGACTGTGGAAAAGCACTTTCATTGAGAGGGGTTGCCAAGCTTCTAAGAAATAACGAGTTTCCGAAATACCAGCAAATATTTTTTCACACAATCTTGTTGATACTTGGTGGTAATGATCAGTACATAAATCCCACTTGGCTCACCAAATTTTGTTCTTCTAGGTTGAAGCGTTCGTCTACAGTAGCAGTTTTTATATTTAGGTTTCTCTCTGTTCTCTCCCATATAGATAGATGAATTTGGAACTCTAAATCCAACATG
Source organism: Callospermophilus lateralis (assembly GCF_048772815.1). Taxonomy (NCBI): domain Eukaryota; kingdom Metazoa; phylum Chordata; class Mammalia; order Rodentia; family Sciuridae; genus Callospermophilus; species Callospermophilus lateralis. The sequence goes on along the minus strand of NW_027513633.1, from coordinate 22,492 downwards.
GTTTGTAGTAGCTCTTTGAAACTTGACAAAATAAAGGAGTTCTCAGTTTTGTCTCTATGGTTTGTTTCCTCTTCAAGTAGCCCTAGGCACAGACTGTGGAAAGCACTTTCATTGAGATGGGTTGCCAAGCTTCTAAGAAATAACAAGTTTCCGAAATAGGCAGCTAATATTTTTTCACACAATCTTTTTGATACTTGGTGGTAATGATCAGTACACAAATCCCACTTGGCTCACCAAATTTTGTTCTTCTAGGTTGAAGCGTTCGTCTACAGTACAGTTTTTATATTTAGGTTTCTCTCTGTTCTCTCCTATATAGATAGATGAATTTGGAACTCTAAATCCAACATGGTTTGCAGTAGCTCTTTGAAACTTGACAAAATAAAGGAGTTCTCAGATTTGTCTCTATGGTTTGTTTCCTCTTCAAGTAGTCCTAGGCACAGACTGTGGAAAAGCACTTTCATTGAGAGGGGTTGCCAAGCTTCTAAGAAATAACGAGTTTCCGAAATACCAGCAAATATTTTTTGACCCAATCTTGATGATACTTGGTGGTAATGATCAGTACACAAATCTCACTTGGCTCACCAAATTTAGTTCTTCTAGGTTGACGCGTTCGTGTACAGTAGCAGTTTTTATATTTAGGTTTCCCTCTGTTCTCTCCTATACAGATAGATGAATTTGGAACTCTAAATCCAACATGGTTTGTAGTAGCTCTTTGAAACTTGACACAATAAAGGAGTTCTCAGTTTTGTCTCTATGGTTTGTTTCCTCTCCAAGTAGCCCTAGGCACAGACTGTGGAAAGCACTTTCATTGAGAGGGGTTGCCGAGCTTCTACGAAATAACGAGTTTCCGAAATACCAGCAAATATTTTTTCACCCAATCTTGATGATACTTGGTGGTAATGATCAGTACACAAATCCCACTTGGCTCACCAAATTTTGCTCTTCTAGGTTGAAGCGTTCGTCTACAGTAGCAGTTTTTATATTTAGGTTTCCCTCTGTTCTCTCCTATATAGAAAGATGAATTTGGAACTCTAAATCCAACATGGTTTGTAGTAGCTCTTTGAAATTTGACAAAATAAAGTAGTTCTCAGTTTTGTCGCTATGGTTTGTTTCCTCTTCAAGTAGCCCTAGGCACAGACTGTGGAAAAGCACATTCATTGAGAGGGGTTCCCAAGCTTCTAAGAAATCACGAGTTTCCGAAATACCAGCAAATATTTTTTCACCCAATCTTGATGATACTTGGTGGTAATGATCAGTACACAAATCCCACTTGGCTCACCAAATTTTGTTCTTCTAGGTTGAAGCGTTCGTCTACAGTAGCAGTTTTTATATTTAGGTTTCCCTCTGTTCTCTCCTATATAGAAAGATGAATTTGGAACTCTAAATCCAACATGGTTTGTAGTAGCTCTTTGAAACTTTACAAAATAAAGGAGTTCTCAGTTTTGTCTCTATGGTTTGTTTCCTCTTCAAGTAGCCCTAGGCACAGACTGTGGAAAGCACTTTCATTGAGATGGGTTGCCAAGCTTCTAAGAAATAACGAGATTCCGAAATACCAGCAAATATTTTTTCACACAATCTTGTTGATACTTGGTGGTAATGATCAGTACATAAATCCCACTTGGCTCACCAAATTTTGTTCTTCTAGGTTGAAGCGTTCGTGTACAGTAGCAGTTTTATATTTAGGTTTCACTCTGTTCTCTCCTATACAGATAGATGAATTTGGAACACTAAATCCAACATGGTTTGTAGTAGCTATTTGAAACATGACAAACTAAAGGAGTTCTCAGATTTGTCTCTATGGTTTGTTTCCTCTTCAAGTAGCCCTAGGCACAAACTGGGGAAAAGCACTTTCATTGAGAGGGGTTGCCAAGCTTCTAAGAAATAACGCGTTTCCGAAATACCAGCAAATATTTTTTCACCCAATCTTGATGATACTTGGTGGTAATGATCAGTACACAAATCCCACTTGGCTTACCAAATTTTGTTCTTCTAGGTTGAAGCGTTCGTCTACAGTAGCAGATTTTATATTTAGGTTTCCCTCGGTTCTCTCCTATATAGATAGATGAATTTGGAAATCTAAATCCAACATGCTTTAGAGTAGCTCCTTGAAACTTGACAAAATAAAGGAGTTCTCAGTTTTGTCTCTATGATTTGTTTCCTCTTCATGTAGCCCAAGGCACAGACTGTGGAAAAGCACTTTCATTGAGAGGGGTTGCCAAGCTTCTACGAAATAACGAGTTTCCGAAATACCAGCAAATATTTTTTCACCCAATCTTGATAATACTTGGTGGTAATGATCAGTACACAAATCCCACTTGGTTCACCAAATTTTGTTCTTTTAGGTTGAAGCGTTCGTCTACAGTAGCAGTTTTTATATTTAGGTTTCTCTCTGTTCTCTCCCATATAGATAGATGAATTTGGAACTCTAAATCCAACATGGTTTGTAGTAGCTCTTTGAAACTTGACAAAATAAAGGAGTTCTCAGTTTTGTCTCTATGGTTTGTTTCCTTTTCAAGTAGCCCTAGGCACAGACTGTGGAAAGCACTTTCATTGAGATGGGTTGCCAAGCTTCTAAGAAATAACAAGTTTCCGAAATACCAGCTAATATTTTTTCACACAATCTTTTTGATACTTGGTGGTAATGATCAGTACACAAATCCCACTTGGCTCACCAAATTTTGTTCTTCTAGGTTGAAGCGTTCGTCTACAGTACAGTTTTTATATTTAGGTTTCTCTCTGTTCTCTCCTATATAGATAGATGAATTTGGAACACTAAATCCAACATGGTTTGCAGTAGCTCTTTGAAACTTGACAAAATAAAGGAGTTCTCAGATTTGTCTCTATGGTTTGTTTCCTCTTCAAGTAGTCCTAGGCACAGACTGTGGAAAAGCACTTTCATTGAGAGGGGTTGCCAAGCTTCTAAGAAATAACGAGTTTCCGAAATACCAGCAAATATTTTTTGACCCAATCTTGATGATACTTGGTGGTAATGATCAGTACACAAATCTCACTTGGCTCACCAAATTTAGTTCTTCTAGGTTGACGCGTTCGTGTACAGAAGCAGTTTTTATATTTAGGTTTCCCTCTGTTCTCTCCTATACAGATAGATGAATTTGGAACTCTAAATCCAACATGGTTTGTAGTAGCTCTTTGAAACTTGACAAAATAAAGGAGTTCTCAGTTTTGTCTCTATGGTTTGTTTCCTCTCCAAGTAGCCCTAGGCACAGACTGTGGAAAGCACTTTCATTGAGAGGGGTTGCCGAGCTTCTACGAAATAACGAGTTTCCGAAATACCAGCAAATATTTTTTCACCCAATCTTGATGATACTTGGTGGTAATGATCAGTACACAAATCCCACTTGGCTCACCAAATTTTGCTCTTCTAGGTTGAAGCGTTCGTCTACAGTAGCAGTTTTTATATTTAGGTTTCCCTCTGTTCTCTCCTATATAGAAAGATGAATTTGGAACTCTAAATCCAACATGGTTTGTAGTAGCTCTTTGAAATTTGACAAAATAAAGTAGTTCTCAGTTTTGTCGCTATGGTTTGTTTCCTCTTCAAGTAGCCCTAGGCACAGACTGTGGAAAAGCACTTTCATTGAGAGGGGTTCCCAAGCTTCTAAGAAATCACGAGTTTCCGAAATACCAGCAAATATTTTTTCACCCAATCTTGATGATACTTGGTGGTAATGATCAGTACACAAATCCCACTTGGCTCACCAAATTTTGTTCTTCTAGGTTGAAGCGTTCGTCTACAGTAGCAGTTTTTATATTTAGGTTTCCCTCTGCTCTCTCCTATATAGAAAGATGAATTTGGAACTCTAAATCTAACATGGTTTGTAGTAGCTCTTTGAAACTTGACAAAATAAAGGAGTTCTCAGTTTTGTCTCTATGGTTTGTTTCCTCTTCAAGTAGCCCTAGGCACAGACTGTGGAAAGCAGTTTCATTGAGATGGGTTGCCAAGCTTCTAAGAAATAACGAGATTCCGAAATACCAGCAAATATTTTTTCACACAATCTTGTTGATACTTGGTGGTAATGATCAGTACACAAATCCCACTTGGCTCACCAAATTTTGTTCTTCTAGGTTGAAGCGTTTGTCTACAGTAGCAGTTTTTATATTTAGGTTTCTCTCTGTTCTCTCCTATATAGATAGATGAATTTGGAACTCTAAATCCAACATGGTTTGTAGTAGCTCTTTGAAACTTGACAAAATAAAGGAGTTCTCAGATTTGTCTCTATGGTTTGTTTCCTCTTCAAGTAGCCCTAGGAACAGACTGTGGAAAAGCACTTTCATTGAGAGGGATTGCCAAGCTTCTAAGAAATATCGAGTTTCCGAAATACCACCAAATGTTTTTTCACCCAATCTTGATGATACTTGTTGCTAATGATCAGTACACAAATACCACTTGGCTCACCAAATTTTGTTCTTCTAGGTTGAAGCGTTCGTGTACAGTAGCAGTTTTTATATTTAGGTTTCCCTCTGTTCTCTCCTATACAGATAGATGAATTTGGAACTCTAAATTAAACATGGTTTGTAGTAGCTCTTTGAAACTTGACAAAATAAAGGAGTTCTCAGTTTTTTCGCTATAGTTTGTTTCCTCTTCAAGTAGCCCTAGGCACAGACTGTGGAAAAGCACTTTCATTGAGAGGGGTTCCCAAGCTTCTAAGAAATCACGAGTTTCCGAAATACCAGCAAATATTTTTTCATCCAAACTTGATGATACTTGGTGGTAATGATCCGCACACAAATCCCACTTGGCTAACCAATTTTTGTTCATCTAGGATGAAGCATTCGTGTACAGTAGCAGTTTTTATATTTAGGTTTCCCTCTGTTCTCTCCTATATAGATAGATGAATTTGGAACTCTAAATCAAACATGGTTTGTAGTAGCTCTTTGAAACTTGACAAAATAAAGGAGTTCTCAGTTTTGTCTCTATGGTTTGCTTCCTCTTAATGTAGCCCTAGGCGCAGACTGTGGAAAGCACTTTCATTGAGATTGGTTGCCAAGCTTCTTATAAATAACGAGTTTCTGAAATACCAGCAAATATTTTTTCACCCAATCTTGATGATACTTGGTGGTAATGATCAGTACACAAATCCCACTTGGCTCACCAAATTTAGTTCTTCTAGGTTGACGCGTTCGTGTACAGTAGCAGTTTTTATATTTAGGTTTCCCTCTGTTCTCTCCTATACAGATAGATGAATTTGGAACTCTAAATCCAACATGGTTTGTAGTAGCTCTTTGAAACTTGACACAATAAAGGAGTTCTCAGTTTTGTCTCTATGGTTTGTTTCCTCTCCAAGTAGCCCTAGGCACAGACTGTGGAAAGCACTTTCATTGAGAGGGGTTGCCGAGCTTCTACGAAATAACGAGTTTCCGAAATACCAGCAAATATTTTTTCACCCAATCTTGATGATACTTGGTGGTAATGATCAGTACACAAATCCCACTTGGCTCACCAAATTTTGCTCTTCTAGGTTGAAGCGTTCGTCTACAGTAGCAGTTTTTATATTTAGGTTTCCCTCTGTTCTCTCCTATATAGAAAGATGAATTTGGAACTCTAAATCCAACATGGTTTGTAGTAGCTCTTTGAAATTTGACAAAATAAAGTAGTTCTCAGTTTTGTCGCTATGGTTTGTTTCCTCTTCAAGTAGCCCTAGGCACAGACTGTGGAAAAGCACATTCATTGAGAGGGGTTCCCAAGCTTCTAAGAAATCACGAGTTTCCGAAATACCAGCAAATATTTTTTCACCCAATCTTGATGATACTTGGTGGTAATGATCAGTACACAAATCCCACTTGGCTCACCAAATTTTGTTCTTCTAGGTTGAAGCGTTCGTCTACAGTAGCAGTTTTTATATTTAGGTTTCCCTCTGTTCTCTCCTATATAGAAAGATGAATTTGGAACTCTAAATCCAACATGGTTTGTAGTAGCTCTTTGAAACTTTACAAAATAAAGGAGTTCTCAGTTTTGTCTCTATGGTTTGTTTCCTCTTCAAGTAGCCCTAGGCACAGACTGTGGAAAGCACTTTCATTGAGATGGGTTGCCAAGCTTCTAAGAAATAACGAGATTCCGAAATACCAGCAAATATTTTTTCACACAATCTTGTTGATACTTGGTGGTAATGATCAGTACATAAATCCCACTTGGCTCACCAAATTTTGTTCTTCTAGGTTGAAGCGTTCGTGTACAGTAGCAGTTTTATATTTAGGTTTCACTCTGTTCTCTCCTATACAGATAGATGAATTTGGAACACTAAATCCAACATGGTTTGTAGTAGCTATTTGAAACATGACAAACTAAAGGAGTTCTCAGATTTGTCTCTATGGTTTGTTTCCTCTTCAAGTAGCCCTAGGCACAAACTGGGGAAAAGCACTTTCATTGAGAGGGGTTGCCAAGCTTCTAAGAAATAACGCGTTTCCGAAATACCAGCAAATATTTTTTCACCCAATCTTGATGATACTTGGTGGTAATGATCAGTACACAAATCCCACTTGGCTTACCAAATTTTGTTCTTCTAGGTTGAAGCGTTCGTCTACAGTAGCAGATTTTATATTTAGGTTTCCCTCGGTTCTCTCCTATATAGATAGATGAATTTGGAAATCTAAATCCAACATGCTTTAGAGTAGCTCCTTGAAACTTGACAAAATAAAGGAGTTCTCAGTTTTGTCTCTATGATTTGTTTCCTCTTCATGTAGCCCAAGGCACAGACTGTGGAAAAGCACTTTCATTGAGAGGGGTTGCCAAGCTTCTACGAAATAACGAGTTTCCGAAATACCAGCAAATATTTTTTCACCCAATCTTGATAATACTTGGTGGTAATGATCAGTACACAAATCCCACTTGGTTCACCAAATTTTGTTCTTTTAGGTTGAAGCGTTCGTCTACAGTAGCAGTTTTTATATTTAGGTTTCTCTCTGTTCTCTCCCATATAGATAGATGAATTTGGAACTCTAAATCCAACATGGTTTGTAGTAGCTCTTTGAAACTTGACAAAATAAAGGAGTTCTCAGTTTTGTCTCTATGGTTTGTTTCCTTTTCAAGTAGCCCTAGGCACAGACTGTGGAAAGCACTTTCATTGAGATGGGTTGCCAAGCTTCTAAGAAATAACAAGTTTCCGAAATACCAGCTAATATTTTTTCACACAATCTTTTTGATACTTGGTGGTAATGATCAGTACACAAATCCCACTTGGCTCACCAAATTTTGTTCTTCTAGGTTGAAGCGTTCGTCTACAGTACAGTTTTTATATTTAGGTTTCTCTCTGTTCTCTCCTATATAGATAGATGAATTTGGAACTCTAAATCCAACATGGTTTGCAGTAGCTCTTTGAAACTTGACAAAATAAAGGAGTTCTCAGATTTGTCTCTATGGTTTGTTTCCTCTTCAAGTAGTCCTAGGCACAGACTTTGGAAAAGCACTTTCATTGAGAGGGGTTGCCAAGCTTCTAAGAAATAACGAGTTTCCGAAATACCAGCAAATATTTTTTGACCCAATCTTGATGATACTTGGTGGTAATGATCAGTACACAAATCTCACTTGGCTCACCAAATTTAGTTCTTCTAGGTTGACGCGTTCGTGTACAGAAGCAGTTTTTATATTTAGGTTTCCCTCTGTTCTCTCCTATACAGATAGATGAATTTGGAACTCTAAATCCAACATGGTTTGTAGTAGCTCTTTGAAACTTGACAAAATAAAGGAGTTCTCAGTTTTGTCTCTATGGTTTGTTTCCTCTCCAAGTAGCCCTAGGCACAGACTGTGGAAAGCACTTTCATTGAGAGGGGTTGCCGAGCTTCTACGAAATAACGAGTTTCCGAAATACCAGCAAATATTTTTTCACCCAATCTTGATGATACTTGGTGGTAATGATCAGTACACAAATCCCACTTGGCTCACCAAATTTTGCTCTTCTAGGTTGAAGCGTTCGTCTACAGTAGCAGTTTTTATATTTAGGTTTCCCTCTGTTCTCTCCTATATAGAAAGATGAATTTGGAACTCTAAATCCAACATGGTTTGTAGTAGCTCTTTGAAATTTGACAAAATAAAGTAGTTCTCAGTTTTGTCGCTATGGTTTGTTTCCTCTTCAAGTAGCCCTAGGCACAGACTGTGGAAAAGCACTTTCATTGAGAGGGGTTCCCAAGCTTCTAAGAAATCACGAGTTTCCGAAATACCAGCAAATATTTTTTCACCCAATCTTGATGATACTTGGTGGTAATGATCAGTACACAAATCCCACTTGGCTCACCAAATTTTGTTCTTCTAGGTTGAAGCGTTCGTCTACAGTAGCAGTTTTTATATTTAGGTTTCCCTCTGCTCTCTCCTATATAGAAAGATGAATTTGGAACTCTAAATCTAACATGGTTTGTAGTAGCTCTTTGAAACTTGACAAAATAAAGGAGTTCTCAGTTTTGTCTCTATGGTTTGTTTCCTCTTCAAGTAGCCCTAGGCACAGACTGTGGAAAGCAGTTTCATTGAGATGGGTTGCCAAGCTTCTAAGAAATAACGAGATTCCGAAATACCAGCAAATATTTTTTCACACAATCTTGTTGATACTTGGTGGTAATGATCAGTACACAAATCCCACTTGGCTCACCAAATTTTGTTCTTCTAGGTTGAAGCGTTTGTCTACAGTAGCAGTTTTTATATTTAGGTTTCTCTCTGTTCTCTCCTATATAGATAGATGAATTTGGAACTCTAAATCCAACATGGTTTGTAGTAGCTCTTTGAAACTTGACAAAATAAAGGAGTTCTCAGATTTGTCTCTATGGTTTGTTTCCTCTTCAAGTAGCCCTAGGAACAGACTGTGGAAAAGCACTTTCATTGAGAGGGATTGCCAAGCTTCTAAGAAATATCGAGTTTCCGAAATACCACCAAATGTTTTTTCACCCAATCTTGATGATACTTGTTGCTAATGATCAGTACACAAATACCACTTGGCTCACCAAATTTTGTTCTTCTAGGTTGAAGCGTTCGTGTACAGTAGCAGTTTTTATATTTAGGTTTCCCTCTGTTCTCTCCTATACAGATAGATGAATTTGGAACTCTAAATTAAACATGGTTTGTAGTAGCTCTTTGAAACTTGACAAAATAAAGGAGTTCTCAGTTTTTTCGCTATAGTTTGTTTCCTCTTCAAGTAGCCCTAGGCACAGACTGTGGAAAAGCACTTTCATTGAGAGGGGTTCCCAAGCTTCTAAGAAATCACGAGTTTCCGAAATACCAGCAAATATTTTTTCATCCAAACTTGATGATACTTGGTGGTAATGATCCGCACACAAATCCCACTTGGCTAACCAATTTTTGTTCATCTAGGATGAAGCATTCGTGTACAGTAGCAGTTTTTATATTTAGGTTTCCCTCTGTTCTCTCCTATATAGATAGATGAATTTGGAACTCTAAATCAAACATGGTTTGTAGTAGCTCTTTGAAACTTGACAAAATAAAGGAGTTCTCAGTTTTGTCTCTATGGTTTGCTTCCTCTTAATGTAGCCCTAGGCGCAGACTGTGGAAAGCACTTTCATTGAGATTGGTTGCCAAGCTTCTTATAAATAACGAGTTTCTGAAATACCAGCAAATATTTTTTCACCCAATCTTGATGATACTTGGTGGTAATGATCAGTACACAAATCCCACTTGGCTCACCAAATTTTGTTCTTCTAGGTTGAAGCGTTCGTCTACAGTAGCAGTTTTTATATTTAGGTTTCACTCTGTTCTCTCCTACACAGATAGATGAATTTGGAACTCTAAATCCAACATGGTTTTTAGTAGCTCTTTGAAACGTGACAAAATAAAGGAGTTCTCAGTTTTGTCTCTCTGGTTTGTTTCCTCTTCAAGTAGCCCTAGGAACAGACTGTGGAAAAGCACTTTCATTGAGATGGGTTGCCACTCTTCTAAGAAATATCGAGTTTCTGAAATACCAGCAAATATTTTTTCACCCAAACTTGATGATACTTGGTGGTAATGATCAGCACACAAATCCCACTTGGCTAACCAATTTTTGTTCATCTAGGATGAAGCATTCGTGTACAGTAGCAGTTTTTATATTTAGGTTTCCCTCTGTTCTCTCCTATATAGATAGATGAATTTGGAACTCTAAATCCAACATGGTTTGTAGTAGCTCTTTGAAACTTGACAAAATAAAGGAGTTCTCAGTTTTGTCTCTATGGTTTGTTTCCTCTTAAAGTAGCCCTAGGCACAGACTGTGGAAAACACTTTCATTGAGATTGGTTGTCAAGCTTCTAAGAAATAACGAGTTTCCGAAATACCAGCAAATATTTCTTAACCCAATCTTGATGATACTTGGTGGTAGTGATCAGTACACAAATCCCACTTGCCTCACCAAATTTTGTTCTTCTATGTTGAAGCGTTCGTCTACAGTAGCAGTTTTTATATTTAGGTTTCTCTCTGTTCTCTCCTATATAGATAGATGAATTTGGAACTCTAAATCCAACATGTTTTGTAGTATCTCTGTGAAACTTGACAAAATAAAGGAGTTCTCAGATTTGTCTCTATGGTTTGTTTCCTCTTCAAGTAGCCCTAGGCACAGACTGTGGAAAAGCACTTTCATTGAGAGGGGTTGCCAAGCTTTTAAGAAATAACGAGTTTCCGAAATACCAGCAAATATTTTTTCACCCAATCTTGATGGTACTTGGTGGTAATGATCAGTACACAAATCCCACTTGGCTTACCAAATTTTGTTCTTCTAGGTTGAAGCGTTCGTCTACAGTAGCAGTTTTTATATTTAGGTTTCCCTCTGTTCTCTCCTATATAGATAGATGAATTTGGAACTCTAAATCCAACATGGTTTGTAGTAGCTCTTTGAAACTTGAAAAAATAAAGGAGTTCTCAGTTTTGTCTCTATGGTTTGTTTCCTCTTAAAGTAGCCCTAGGAACAGACTGGGAAAGCACTTTCATTGAGATGGGTTGCCAAGCTTCTAAGAAATAACGAGTTTCCGAAGTACCAGCAAATATTTTTTCACACAATCTTGTTGATACTTGGTGGTAATGATCAGCACAGAAATCCCACATGGCTCACCAATTTTTTTTCTTCTAGGTTGAAGCGTTCGTCTACAGTAGCAGTTTTTATATTTAGGATTCTCTCTGTTCTCTCCTATATAGATAGATGAATTTGGAACTCTAAATCCAACATGCTTTGTAGTAGCTCCTTGAAACTTGACAAAATAAAGGAGTTGTCAGTTTTGTCTCTATGGTTTGTTTCCTCTTCAAGTAGCCCTAGGAACAGACTGTGGAAAAGCACTTTCATTGAAAGGGGTTGCCAAACTTCTAAGAAATAACGAGTTTCCGAAATACCAGCAAATATTTTTTCACCCAATCTTGATGATACTTGTTGCTAATGATCAGTACACAAATCCCACTTGGCTCACCAAATTTAGGTCTTCTAGGTTGAATCGTTCGTGTACAGTAGCAATTTTTATATATAGGTTTCCGTCTGTTCTCTCCTATATAGATAGATGAATTTGGAACTCTAAATCCAACATGGTTTGTAGTAGCTGTTTGAAACTTGACAAAATAATGGAGTTCTCAGTTTTGTCTCTATGGTTTGTTTACTCTTAAAGTAGCCCTAGGCACAGACTGTGGAAAGCACTTTCATTGTGATGGGTTGTCAAGCTTCTAAGAAATAACGAGTTTCCGAAATACCAGCAAATATTTTTTCACACAATCTTGTTGATACTTGGTGGTAATGATCAGTACACAAATCCCACTTGCCTCACCAAATTTTGTTCTTCTAGGTTGAAGCGTTCGTCTACAGCAGCAGTTTTTATATTTAGGTTACTCTCTGTTCTCTCCTATATAGATAGATGAATTTGGAACTCTAAATCCAACATGTTTTGTAGTAGCTCTTTGAAACTTGACAAAATAAAGGAGTTCTCAGATTTGTCTCTATGGTTTGTTTCCTCTTCAAGTAGCCCTAGGCACAGACTGTGGAAAAGCACTTTCATTGAGAGAGGTTGCCAAGCTTCTAAGAAATAACGATTTTCCGAAATACCAGCAAATATTTTTTCACCCAATCTTGATGATACTTGGTGGTAATGATCAGTACACAAATCCCACTTGGCTTACCAAATTTTGTTCTTCTAGGTTGAAGCGTTCGTCTACAGTAGCAGTTTTTATATTTAGGTTTCCCTCTGTTCTCTCCTATATAGATAGATGAATTTGGAACTCTAAATCCAACATGGTTTGTAGTAGCTCTTTGAAACTTGACAAAATAGAGGAGTTCTCAGTTTTGTCTCTATGGTTTGTTTCCTCTTAAAGTAGCCCTAGGCACAGACTGTGGAAAGCACTATCATTGAGATGGGTTGCAAAGCTTCTAAGAAATAACGAGTTTCCGAAATACCAGCAAATATTTTTTCACACAATCTAGTTGATACTTGGTGGTAATGATCCGCACACAAATCCCACATGGCTCACCAAATTTTTGTCTTCTAGGTTGAAGCGTTCGTCTACAGTAGCAGTTTTTATATTTAGGTTTCCCTCTGTTCTCTCCTATATAGATAGATGAATTTTGAACTCTAAATCCAACATGGTTTGTAGTAGCTCTTTGAAACTTGACAAAATAGAGGAGTTCTCAGTTTTGTCTCTATGGTTTGTTTCCTCTTAAAGTAGCCCTAGGCACAGACTGTGGAAAAGCACTTTCATTGAGAGAGGTTGCCAAGCTTCTAAGAAATAACGAGTTTCCGAAATACCACCAAATATTTTTTCACCCAATCTTGATGATACTTGGTGGTAATGATCAGTACACAAATCCCACTTGGCTTACCAAATTTTTTTCTTCTAGGTTGAAGCGTTCGTCTACAGTAGCAGTTTTTATATTTAGGTTTCCCTCTGTTCTCTCCTATATAGATAGATGAATTTGGAACTCTAAATCCAACATGGTTTGTAGTAGCTCTTTGAAACTTGAAAAAATAGAGGAGTTCTCAGTTTTGTCTCTATGGTTTGTTTCCTCTTAAAGTAGCCCTAGGCACAGACTGTGGAAAGCACTTACATTGAGATTGGTTGCCAAGCTTCTAAGAAATAACGAGTTTTCGAAATACCAGCAAATATTTCTTCACTCAATCTTGATGATACTTGGTGGTAGTGATCAGTACACAAATCCCACTTGCCTCATCAAATTTTGTTATTCTAGGTTGAAGCGTTCGTCTATAGTAGCAGTTTTTATATTTAGGTTTCTCTCTGTTCTCTCCTATATAGATAGATGAATTTGGAACTCTAAATACAACATGTTTTGTAGTAGCTCTTTGAAACTTGACGAAATAAAGGAGTTCTCAGATTTGTCTCTATGGTTTGTTTCCTCTTCAAGTAGCCCTAGGCACAGACTGTGGAAAAGCACTTTCATTGAGAGGGGTTGCCAAGCTTCTAAGAAATAACGAGTTTCCGAAATACCAGCAAATATTTTTTCACCCAATCTTGATGGTACTTGGTGGTAATGATCAGTACACAAATCCCACTTGGCTTACCAAATTTTGTTCTTCTAGGTTGAAGCGTTCGTCTACAGTAGCAGTTTTTATATTTAGGTTTTCCTCTGTTCTCTCCTATATAGATAGATGAATTTGGAACTCTAAATCCAACATGGTTTGTAGTAGCTGTTTGAAACTTGACAAAATAATGGAGTTCTCAGTTTTGTCTCTATGGTTTGTTTACTTTAAAGTAGCACTAGGCACAGACTGTGGAAAGCACTTTCATTGTGATGGGTTGTCAAGCTTCTAAGAAATAACGAGTTTTAGAAATACCAGCAAATATTTTTTCACACAATCTTGTTGATACTTGGTGGTAATGATCAGTACACAAATCCCACTTGCCTCACCAAATTTTGTTCTTCTAGGTTGAAGCGTTCGTCTACAGTAGCAGTTTATATATTTAGGTTACTCTCTGTTCTCTCCTATATAGATAGATGAATTTGGAACTCTAAATCCAACATGGTTTGTAGTAGCTCTTTGAAACTTGACAAAATAAAGGAGTTCTCAGTTTTGTCTCTATGGTTTGCTTCCTCTTAAAGTAGCCCTAGGCGCAGACTGTGGAAAGCAGTTTCATTGAGATTGGTTGCCAAGCTTCTTATAAATAACGAGTTTCTGAAATACCAGCAAATATTTTTTCACCCAATCTTGATGATACTTGGTGGTAATGATCAGTACACAAATCCCACTTGGCTCACCAAATTTTGTTCTTCTAGGTTGAAGCGTTCGTCTACAGTAGCAGTTTTTATATTTAGGATTCACTCTGTACTCTCCTACACAGATAGATGAATTTGGAACTCTAAATCCAACATGGTTTGTAGTAGCTCTTTGAAACGTGACAAAATAAAGGAGTTCTCAGTTTTGTCTCTCTGGTTTGTTTCCTCTTCAAGTAGCCCTAGGAACAGACTGTGGAAAAGCACATTCATTGAGATGGGTTGCCAATCTTCTAAGAAATATCGAGTTTCTGAAATACCAGCAAATATTTTTTCACCCAAACTTGATGATACTTGGTGGTAATGATCAGCACACAAATCCCACTTGGCTAACCAATTTTTGTTCATCTAGGATGAAGCATTCGTGTACAGTAGCAGTTTTTATATTTAGGTTTCCCTCTGTTCTCTCCTATATAGATAGATGAATTTGGAACTCTAAATCCAACATGGTTTGTAGTAGCTCTTTGAAACTTGACAAAATAAAGGAGTTCTCAGTTTTGTCTCTATGGTTTGTTTCCTCTTAAAGTAGCCCTAGGCACAGACTGTGGAAAACACTTTCATTGAGATTGGTTGTCAAGCTTCTAAGAAATAACGAGTTTCCGAAATACCAGCAAATATTTCTTAACCCAATCTTGATGATACTTGGTGGTAGTGATCAGTACACAAATCCCACTTGCCTCACCAAATTTTGTTCTTCTAGGTTGAAGCGTTCGTCTACAGTAGCAGTTTTTATATTTAGGTTTCTCTCTGTTCTCTCCTATATAGATAGATGAATTTGGAACTCTAAATCCAACATGTTTTGTAGTATCTCTGTGAAACTTGACAAAATAAAGGAGTTCTCAGATTTGTCTCTATGGTTTGTTTCCTCTTCAAGTAGCCCTAGGCACAGACTGAGGAAAAGCACTTTCATTGAGAGGGGTTGCCAAGCTTCTAAGAAATAACGAGTTTCCGAAATACCAGCAAATATTTTTTCACCCAATCTTGATGGTACTTGGTGGTAATGATCAGTACACAAATCCCACTTGGCTTACCAAATTTTGTTCTTCTAGGTTGAAGCGTTCGTCTACAGTAGCAGTTTTTATATTTAGGTTTCCCTCTGTTCTCTCCTATATAGATAGATGAATTTGGAACTCTAAATCCAACATGGTTTGTAGTAGCTCTTTGAAACTTGAAAAAATAGAGGAGTTCTCAGTTTTGTCTCTATGGTTTGTTTCCTCTTAAAGTAGCCGTAGGAACAGACTGGGAAGGCACTTTCATTGAGATGGGTTGCCAAGCTTCTAAGAAATAACGAGTTTCCGAAATACCAGCAAATATTTTTTCACACAATCTTGTTGATACTTGGTGGTAATGATCAGCACAGAAATCCCACATGGCTCACAAATTTTTTTTCTTCTAGGTTGAAGCGTTCGTCTACAGTAGCAGTTTTTATATTTAGGTTTCTCTCTGCTCTCTCCTATATAGATAGATGAATTTGGAACTCTAAATCCAACATGGTTTGTAGTAGCTCTTTGAAATTGACAAAATAAAGGAGTTCTCAGATTTGTCTCTATGGTTTGTTTCCTCTTCAAGTAGCCCTAGGCACAGACTGTGGAAAAGCACTTTCATTGAGAGGGGTTGCCAAGCTTCTAAGAAATAACGAGTTTCCGAAATACCAGCAAATATTTTTTCACCCAATCTTGATGATACTTGGTGGTAATGATCAGTACACAAATTCCACTTGGCTTACCAAATTTTGTTCTTCTAGGTTGAAGCGTTCGTCTACAGTAGCAGTTTTTATATTTAGGATTCTCTCTGTTCTCTCCTATATAGATAGATGAATTTGGAACTCTAAATCCAACATGCTTTGTAGTAGCTCCTTGAAACTTGACAAAATAAAGGAGTTGTCAGTTTTGTCTCTATGGTTTGTTTCCTCTTCAAGTAGCCCTAGGAACAGACTGTGGAAAAGCACTTTCATTGAAAGGGGTTGCCAAGCTTCTAAGAAATAACGAGTTTCCGAAATACCAGCAAATATTTTTTCACCCAATCTTGATGATACTTGTTGCTAATGATCAGTACACAAATCCCACTTGGCTCACCAAATTTAGGTCTTCTAGGTTGAATCGTTCGTGTACAGTAGCAATTTTTATATATAGGTTTCCGTCTGTTCTCTCCTATATAGATAGATGAATTTGGAACTCTAAATCCAACATGGTTTGTAGTAGCTGTTTGAAACTTGACAAAATAATGGAGTTCTCAGTTTTGTCTCTATGGTTTGTTTACTCTTAAAGTAGCCCTAGGCACAGACTGTGGAAAGCACTTTCATTGTGATGGGTTGTCAAGCTTCTAAGAAATAACGAGTTTCCGAAATACCAGCAAATATTTTTTCACACAATCTTGTTGATACTTGGTGGTAATGATCAGCACACAAATCCCACTTGCCTCACCAAATTTTGTTCTTCTAGGTTGAAGCGTTCGTCTACAGCAGCAGTTTTTATATTTAGGTTTCTCTCTGTTCTCTCCTATATAGATAGATGAATTTGGAACTCTAAATCCAACATGTTTTGTAGTATCTCTGTGAAACTTGACAAAATAAAGGAGTTCTCAGATTTGTCTCTATGGTTTGTTTCCTCTTCAAGTAGCCCTAGGCACAGACTGTGGAAAAGCACTTTCATTGAGAGGGGTTGCCAAGCTTCTAAGAAATAACGAGTTTCCGAAATACCAGCAAATATTTTTTCACCCAATCTTGATGGTACTTGGTGGTAATGATCAGTACACAAATCCCACTTGGCTTACCAAATTTTGTTCTTCTAGGTTGAAGCGTTCGTCTACAGTAGCAGTTTTTATATTTAGGTTTCCCTCTGTTCTCTCCTATATAGATAGATGAATTTGGAACTCTAAATCCAACATGGTTTGTAGTAGCTCTTTGAAACTTGACAAAATAAAGGAGTTCTCAGTTTTGTCTCTATGGTTTGTTTCCTCTTAAAGTAGCCGTAGGAACAGACTGGGAAGGCACTTTCATTGAGATGGGTTGCCAAGCTTCTAAGAAATAACGAGTTTCCGAAATACCAGCAAATATTTTTTCACACAATCTTGTTGATACTTGGTGGTAATGATCAGCACAGAAATCCCACATGGCTCACCAATTTTTTTTCTTCTAGGTTGAAGCGTTCGTCTACAGTAGCAGTTTTTATATTTAGGTTTCTCTCTGCTCTCTCCTATATAGATAGATGAATTTGGAACTCTAAATCCAACATGGTTTGTAGTAGCTCTTTGAAATTGACAAAATAAAGGAGTTCTCAGATTTGTCTCTATGGTTTGTTTCCTCTTCAAGTAGCCCTAGGCACAGACTGTGGAAAAGCACTTTCATTGAGAGGGGTTGCCGAGCTTCTAAGAAATAACGAGTTTCCGAAATACCAGCAAATATTTTTTCACCCAATCTTGATGATACTTGGTGGTAATGATCAGTACACAAATTCCACTTGGCTTACCAAATTTTGTTCTTCTAGGTTGAAGCGTTCGTCTACAGTAGCAGTTTTTATATTTAGGATTCTCTCTGTTCTATCCTATATAGATAGATGAATTTGGAACTCTAAATCCAACATGCTTTGTAGTAGCTCCTTGAAACTTGACAAAATAAAGGAGTTGTCAGTTTTGTCTCTATGGTTTGTTTCCTCTTCAAGTAGCCCTAGGAACAGACTGTGGAAAAGCACTTTCATTGAAAGGGGTTGCCAAGCTTCTAAGAAATAACGAGTTTCCGAAATACCAGCAAATATTTTTTCACCCAATCTTGATGATACTTGTTGCTAATGATCAGTACACAAATCCCACTTGGCTCACCAAATTTAGGTCTTCTAGGTTGAATCGTTCGTGTACAGTAGCAATTTTTATATATAGTTTTCCGTCTGTTCTCTCCTATATAAATAGATGAATTTGGAACTCTAAATCCAACATGGTTTGTAGTAGCTGTTTGAAACTTGACAAAATAATGGAGTTCTCAGTTTTGTCTCTATGGTTTGTTTACTCTTAAAGTAGCCCTAGGCACAGACTGTGGAAAGCACTTTCATTGTGATGGGTTGTCAAGCTTCTAAGAAATAACGAGTTTCCGAAATACCAGCAAATATTTTTTCACACAATCTTGTTGATACTTGGTGGTAATGATCAGCACACATATCCCACTTGCCTCACCAAATTTTGTTCTTCTAGGTTGAAGCGTTCGTCTACAGCAGCAGTTTTTATATTTAGGTTTCTCTCTGTTCTCTCCTATATAGATAGATGAATTTGGAACTCTAAATCCAACATGTTTTGTAGTATCTCTGTGAAACTTGACAAAATAAAGAAGGTCTCAGATTTGTCTCTATGGTTTGTTTCCTCTTCAAGTAGCCCTAGGCACAGACTGTGGAAAAGCACTTTCATTGAGAGGGGTTGCCAAGCTTCTAAGAAATAACGAGTTTCCGAAATACCAGCAAATATTTTTTCACCCAATCTTGATGGTACTTGGTGGTAATGATCAGTACACAAATCCCACTTGGCTTACCAAATTTTGTTCTTCTAGGTTGAAGCGTTCGTCTACAGTAGCAGTTTTTATATTTAGGTTTCCCTCTGTTCTCTCCTATATAGATAGATGAATTTGGAACTCTAAATCCAACATGGTTTGTAGTAGCTCTTTGAAACTTGACAAAATAAAGGAGTTCTCAGTTTTGTCTCTATGGTTTGTTTCCTCTTAAAGTAGCCATAGGAACAGACTGGGAAAGCACTTTCATTGAGATGGGTTGCCAAGCTTCTAAGAAATAACGAGTTTCCGAAATACCAGCAAATATTTTTTCACACAATCTTGTTGATACTTGGTGGTAATGATCAGCACAGAAATCCCACATGGCTCACCAATTTTTTTTCTTCTGGGTTGAAGCGTTCGTCTACAGTAGCAGTTTTTATATTTAGGTTTCTCTCTGCTCTCTCCTATATAGATAGATGAATTTGGAACTCTAAATCCAACATGGTTTGTAGTAGCTCTTTGAAATTGACAAAATAAAGGAGTTCTCAGATTTGTCTCTATGGTTTGTTTCCTCTTCAAGTAGCCCTAGGCACAGACTGTGGAAAAGCACTTTCATTGAGAGGGGTTGCCAAGCTTCTAAGAAATAACGAGTTTCCGAAATACCAGCAAATATTTTTTCACCCAATCTTGATGATACTTGGTGGTAATGATCAGTACACAAATTCCACTTGGCTTACCAAATTTTGTTCTTCTAGGTTGAAGCGTTCGTCTACAGTAGCAGTTTTTATATTTAGGATTCTCTCTGTTCTCTCCTATATAGATAGATGAATTTGGAACTCTAAATCCAACATGCTTTGTAGTAGCTCCTTGAAACTTGACAAAATAAAGGAGTTGTCAGTTTTGTCTCTATGGTTTGTTTCCTCTTCAAGTAGCCCTAGGAACAGACTGTGGAAAAGCACTTTCATTGAAAGGGGTTGCCAAGCTTCTAAGAAATAACGAGTTTTCCGAAATACCAGCAAATATTTTTTCACCCAATCTTGATGATACTTGTTGCTAATGATCAGTACACAAATCCCACTTGGCTCACCAAATTTAGGTCTTCTAGGTTGAATCGTTCGTGTACAGTAGCAATTTTTATATATAGGTTTCCGTCTGTTCTCTCCTATATAGATAGATGAATTTGGAACTCTAAATCCAACATGGTTTGTAGTAGCTGTTTGAAACTTGACAAAATAATGGAGTTCTCAGTTTTGTCTCTATGGTTTGTTTACTCTTAAAGTAGCCCTAGGCACAGACTGTGGAAAGCACTTTCATTGTGATGGGTTGTCAAGCTTCTAAGAAATAACGAGTTTCCGAAATACCAGCAAATATTTTTTCACACAATCTTGTTGATACTTGGTGGTAATGATCAGTACACAAATCCCACTTGCCTCACCAAATTTTGTTCTTCTAGGTTGAAGCGTTCGTCTACAGCAGCAGTTTTTATATTTAGGTTACTCTCTGTTCTCTCCTATATAGATAGATGAATTTGGAACTCTAAATCCAACATGTTTTGTAGTAGCTCTTTGAAACTTGACAAAATAAAGGAGTTCTCAGATTTTTCTCTATGGTTTGTTTCCTCTTCAAGTAGCCCTAGGCACAGACTGTGGAAAAGCACTTTCATTGAGAGAGGTTGCCAAGCTTCTAAGAAATAACGAGTTTCCGAAATACCAGCAAATATTTTTTCACCCAATCTTGATGATACTTGGTGGTAATGATCAGTACACAAATCCCACTTGGCTTACCAAATTTTGTTCTTCTATGTTGAAGCGTTCGTCTACAGCAGCAGTTTTTATATTTAGGTTTCCCTCTGTTCTCTCCTATATAGATAGATGAATTTGGAACTCTAAATCCAACATGGTTTGTAGTAGCTCTTTGAAACTTGACAAAATAGAGGAGTTCTCAGTTTTGTCTCTATGGTTTGTTTCCTCTTAAAGTAGCCCTAGGCACAGACTGTGGAAAGCACTTTCATTGAGATGGGTTGCAAAGCTTCTAAGAAATAACGAGTTTCCGAAATACCAGCAAATATTTTTTCACACAATCTAGTTGATACTTGGTGGTAATGATCAGCACACAAATCCCACATGGCTCACCAAATTTTTGTCTTCTAGGTTGAAGTGTTCGTCTACAGTAGCAGTTTTTATATTTAGGTTTCTCTCTGTTCTCTCCTATATAGATGGATGAATTTGCAACTCTAAATCCAACATGGTTTGTAGTAGCTCTTTGAAATTGACAAAATAAAGAGTTCTCAGATTTGTCTCTATGGTTTGTTTCCTCTTCAAGTAGCCCTAGGCACAGACTGTGGAAAAGCACTTTCATTGAGAGGGGTTGCCAAGCTTCTAAGAAATAACGAGTTTCCGAAATACCACCAAATATTTTTTCACCCAATCTTGATGATACTTGGTGGTAATGATCAGTACACAAATCCCACTTGGCTTACCGAATTTTGTTCTTCTAGGTTGAAGCGTTCGTCTACAGTAGCAGTTTTTATATTTAGGTTTCCCTCTGTTCTCTCCTATATAGATAGATGAATTTGGAACTCTAAATCCAACATGGTTTGTAGTAGCTCTTTGAAACTTGAAAAAATAGAGGAGTTCTCAGTTTTGTCTCTATGGTTTGTTTCCTCTTAAAGTAGCCGTAGGAACAGACTGGGAAGGCACTTTCATTGAGATGGGTTGCCAAGCTTCTAAGAAATAACGAGTTTCCGAAATACCAGCAAATATTTTTTCACACAATCTTGTTGATACTTGGTGGTAATGATCAGCACAGAAATCCCACATGGCTCACCAATTTTTTTTCTTCTAGGTTGAAGCGTTCGTCTACAGTAGCAGTTTTTATATTTAGGTTTCTCTCTGCTCTCTCCTATATAGATAGATGAATTTGGAACTCTAAATCCAACATGGTTTGTAGTAGCTCTTTGAAATTGACAAAATAAAGGAGTTCTCAGATTTGTCTCTATGGTTTGTTTCCTCTTCAAGTAGCCCTAGGCACAGACTGTGGAAAAGCACTTTCATTGAGAGGGGTTGCCAAGCTTCTAAGAAATAACGAGTTTCCGAAATACCAGCAAATATTTTTTCACCCAATCTTGATGATACTTGGTGGTAATGATCAGTACACAAATTCCACTTGGCTTACCAAATTTTGTTCTTCTAGGTTGAAGCGTTCGTCTACAGTAGCAGTTTATATATTTAGGATTCTCTCTGTTCTATCCTATATAGATAGATGAATTTGGAACTCTAAATCCAACATGCTTTGTAGTAGCTCCTTGAAACTTGACAAAATAAAGGAGTTGTCAGTTTTGTCTCTATGGTTTGTTTCCTCTTCAAGTAGCCCTAGGAACAGACTGTGGAAAAGCACTTTCATTGAGAGGGGTTGCCAAGCTTCTAAGAAATAACGAGTTTCCGAAATACCAGCAAATATTTTTTCACCCAATCTTGATGATACTTGTTGCTAATGATCAGTACACAAATCCCACTTGGCTCACCAAATTTAGGTCTTCTAGGTTGAATCGTTCGTGTACAGTAGCAATTTTTATATATAGTTTTCCGTCTGTTCTCTCCTATATAAATAGATGAATTTGGAACTCTAAATCCAACATGGTTTGTAGTAGCTGTTTGAAACTTGACA
The DNA here is from genome assembly GCF_048772815.1 of Callospermophilus lateralis. Taxonomy (NCBI): domain Eukaryota; kingdom Metazoa; phylum Chordata; class Mammalia; order Rodentia; family Sciuridae; genus Callospermophilus; species Callospermophilus lateralis. The sequence continues at coordinate 172 of NW_027513633.1, read as the reverse complement.
AAATAATGGAGTTCTCAGTTTTGTCTCTATGGTTTGTTTACTCTTAAAGTAGCCCTAGGCACAGACTGTGGAAAGCACTTTCATTGTGATGGGTTGTCAAGCTTCTAAGAAATAACGAGTTTCCGAAATACCAGCAAATATTTTTTCACACAATCTTGTTGATACTTGGTGG
>NW_027513632.1:116021-161809 GCF_048772815.1 Callospermophilus lateralis | reverse complement strand
CCCTCTCAATGAAAGTGCTTTTCCACAGTCTGTGCCTAGGGCTACTTGAAGAGGAAACAAACCATAGAGACAAATCTGAGAACTCCTTTATTTTGTCAAGTTTCAAAGAGCTACTACAAACCATGTTGGATTTAGAGTTCCAAATTCATCTATCTATATAGGAGAGAACAGAGAGAAACCTAAATATAAAAACTACTACTGTAGACGAACGCTTCAACCTAGAAGAACAAAATTTGGTGAGCCCAGTGGGATTTGTATACTGATCATTACCACCAAGTATCAACAAGATTGTGTGAAAAATATTTGCTAGTATTTCGGAAACTCGTTATTTCTTAGAAGCTTGACAACCCATCTCAATGAAAGTGCTTTCCACAGTCTGTGCCTAGGGCTACTTTAAAAGGAAACAAACCATAGAGTCAAAACTGAGAACTCCTTTATTTTGCCAAGTTTCAAAGAGCTACTAGAAACCATGTTGGATTTAGAGTTCCAAATTCATCTATCTGTATAGGAGAGAACATAGGGAAACCTAAATATAAAAACTGCTACTGTACACGAACGCTTCAACCTAGAAGAACTAAATTTGGTGAGCCAAGTGGGATTTGTGTACTGATCATTACCCCCAAGTATCATCAAAATTGGGTGAAAAAATATTTGCTGGATTTCGGAAACTCATTATTTCTTAGAAGCTTTTCAACCCCTCTCAATGAAAGTGTTTTTCCACAGTCTGTGCCTAGGGCTACTTGAAGAGGAAAAAAACCATAGAGACAAATCTGAGAACTCCTTTATTTTGTCAAGTTTCAAAGAGCTACTACAAACCATGTTGGATTTAGAGTTCCAAATTCATCTATCTATATAGGAGAGAACAGAGAGAAACCTAAATATAAAAACTGCTACTGTAGACGAACGCTTCAACCTAGAAGAACAAAATTTGGTGAGCCAAGTGGGATTTGTGTACTGATCATTACCTCCAAGTATCAACAAGATTGTGCGAAAAATATTTGCTGGTATTTCGGAAACTCGTTATTTCTTAGAAGCTTGACAACCCATCTCAATGAAAGTGCCTTCCACAGTCTGTGATTAGGGCTACTTTAAAAGGAAACAAACCATAGAGACGAAACTGAGAACTCCTTTATTTTGCCAAGTTTCAAAGAGCTACTACAAAGCATGTTGGATTTAGAGTTCCAAATTCATCTGTCTATATAGGAGAGAACAGAGGGAAACCTAAATATAAAAACTGCTACTGTACACGAACGCTTCAACCTAGAAGAACAAAATTTGGTAAGCCAAGTGGGATTTGGATACTAATCATTACCACCAAGTATCATCAAGTTTGGGTGAAAAAATATTTGCTGGTATTTCCGAAACTCGTTATTTCTTAGAAGCTTGGCAACCCCTTTCAATGAAAGTGCTTTTCCACAGTCTGTGCCTAGGGCTATTGAAGAGGATACAAAACACAGTGACAAATCTGAGAACTCCTTTATTTTGTCAAGTTTCAAAGAGCTACTACAAACCATGTTGAATTTAGAGTTCCAAATTCATCTATCTACATAGGAGAGAACAGAGAGAAACCTAAATATAAAAACTGCTACTGTAGACGAATGCTTCAACATAGAAGACCAAATTTGGTGAGCCAAGTGGGATTTGTGTACTGATCATTACCACCAAGTATCAACAAGATTGTGTGAAGAAATATTTGGTGGTATTTCGGAAACTCGTTATTTCTTGGAAGCTTGACAACCCATCTCAATGAAAGTGCTTTCCACAGTCTGTGCCTAGGGCTACTTGAAGAGGAAACAATCCATAGAGACAAAACTGAGAACTCTTTTATTTTGTCAAGTTTCAAGGAGCTACTACAAAGCATGTTGGATTTAGAGTTCCAAATTCATCTATCTATATAGGAGAGAACAGAGGGAGACCTAAATATAAAAACTGCTACTGTAGACGAAAGCTTCAATCTAGAAGAACAAAATTTGGTAAGCCAAGTGGGATTTGTGTACTGATCATTACCACCAAGTATCAACAAGTTTGTGTGAAAAATATTTGCTGGTATTTCGGAAAATCGTTATTTCTTAGAAGCTTGACAACCCATCTCAATGAAAGTGCTTTCCACAGTCTGTGCCTAGGGCTACTTTAAAAGGAAACAAACCATAGAGACAAAACAGAGAACTCCTTTATTTTGTCAAGTTTCAAAGAGCTACTACAAACCATGTTGGATTTAGAGTTCCAAATTCATCTATCTATATAGGAGAGAACAGAGGGAAACCTAAATATAAAAACTGCTACTGTACACGAATGCTTCATCCTAGATGAACAAAAATTGGTTAGCCAAGTGGGATTTGTGTGCTGATCATTACCACCAAGTATCATCAAGTTTGGGTGAAAAACATATTTGCTGGTATTTCGGAAACTCGATATTTCTTAGAAGCTTGGCAACTCATCTCAATGAAAGTGCTTTTCCACAGTCTGTTCATAGGGCTACATGAAGAGGAAACAAACCAGAGAGACAAAACTGAGAACTCCTTTATTTTGTCAAGTTTCAAAGAGCTACTACAAACCATGTTGGATTTAGAGTTCCAAATTCATCTATCTGTATAGGAGAGAACATAGGGAAACCTAAATATAAAAACTGCTACTGTACACGAACGCTTCAACCTAGAAGAACTAAATTTGGTGAGCCAAGTGGGATTTGTGTGCTGATCATTACCACAAAGTATCATCAAGATTGGGTGAAAAAATATTTGCTGGTATTTCGGAAACTCGTTATTTCTTAGAAGCTTGGCAACCCCTCTCAATGAAAGTGTTTTTCCACAGTCTGTGCCTAGGGCTACTTGAAGAGGAAACAAACCATAGAGACAAATCTGAGAACTCCTTTATTTTATCAAGTTTCAAAGAGCTACTACAAACCAGGTTGGATTTAGAGTTCCAAATTCATCTATCTATATAGGAGAGAACAGAGAGAAACCTAAATATAAAAACTGCTACTGTAGACGAACGCTTCAACCTAGAAGAACAAAATTTGGTGAGCCAAGTGGGATTTGTGTGCTGATCATTACCACAAAGTATCACCAAGTTTGGGTGAAAAAATATTTGCTGGTATTTCGGAAACTCGATATTTCTTAGAAGCTTGGCAACCCATCTCAATGTAAGTGCTTTTCCACAGTCTGTTCCTAGGGCTACATGAAGAGGAAACAAACCAGAGAGACAAAACTGAGAACTCCTTTATTTTGTCAAGTTTCAAAGAGCTACTACAAACCATGTTGGATTTAGATTTCCAAATTCATCTATCTGTATAGGAGAGAACAGAGGGAAACCTAAATATAAAAACTGCTACTGTACACGAACGCTACAACCTAGAAGAACTAAATTTGGCTAGCAAAGTGGGATTTGTGTACTGATCATTAGCAACAAGTATCATCAATATTGGGTGAAAAAATATTTGCTGGTATTTCGGAAACTCGTTATTTCTTAGAAGCTTGGCAACCCCTCTCAATGAAAGTGCTTTTCCACAGTCTGTGCCTAGGGCTACTTGAAGAGGAAACAAACCATAGAGACAAAACTGAGAACTCCTTTATTTTGTCAAGTTTCAAGGAGCTACTACAAAGCATGTTGGATTTAGAGTTCCAAATTCATCTATCTATATAGGAGAGAACAGAGGGAAACCTAAATATAAAAACTGCTACTGTACACGAACGCTTCAACCTAGAAGAACTAAATTTGGTGAGCCATGTGGCATTTGTGTACTGATCATTAGCAACAAGTATCATCAAGATTGGGTGAAAAAATATTTGCTGGTATTTCGGAAACTCGTTATTTCTTAGAAGCTTGGCAACCCCTCTCATTGAAAGTGCTTTTCCACAGTCTGTGCCTAGGGCTACTTGTAGAGGAAACAAACCATAGAGACAAAACTGAGAACTCCTTTATTTTGTCAAGTTTCAAAGAGCTACTACAAAGCATGTTGGATTTAGAGTTCCAAATTCATCTTTCTATATAGGAGAGAACAGAGGGAAACCTAAATATAAAAACTGCTACTGTAGACGAACGCTTCAACCTAGAAGAACAAAATTTGGTAAGCCAAGTGGGATTTGTATACTAATCATTACCACCAAGTATCATCAAGTTTGGGTGAAAAAATATTTGCTGGTATTTCCGAAACTCGTTATTTCTTAGAAGCTTGGCAACCCCTTTCAATGAAAGTGCTTTTCCACAGTCTGTGCCTAGGGCTACTTGAAGAGGATACAAAACATAGTGACAAATCTGAGAACTCCTTTATTTTGTCAAGTTTCAAAGAGCTACTACAAACCATGTTGGATTTAGAGTTCCAAATTCATCTATCTATATAGGAGAGAACAGAGAGAAACCTAAATATAAAAACTGCTACTCTAGACGAACGCTTCAACCTAGAAGACCAAATTTGGTGAGCCAAGTGGGATTTGTGTACTGATCATTACCACCAAGTATCAAGAAGATTGTGTGAAAAAATATTTGCTGGTATTTCGGAAACTCGTTATTTCTTAGAAGCTTGACAACCCATCTCAATGAGAGTGCTTTCCACAGTCTGTGCCTAGGGCTACTTAAAGAGGAAACAAACCATAGAGACAAAACTGAGAACTCCTTTATTTTGTCAAGTTTCAAGGAGCTGCTACAAAGCATGTTGGATTTAGAGTACCAAATTCATCTATCTATATAGGAGAGAACAGAGGGAAACCTAAATATAAAAACTGCTACTGTAGACGAACGCTTCAACATAGAAGAACAAAATTTGGTAAGCCAAGTGGGATTTGTGTACTGATCATTACCACCAAGTATCAACAAGTTTGTGTGAAAAATATTTGCTGGTATTTCGGAAACTCGTTATTTCTTAGAAGCTTGACAACCCATCTCAATGAAAGGGCTTTCCACAGTCTGTGCCTAGGGCTACTTTAAAAGGAAACAAACCATAGAGACAAAAGAGAGAACTCCTTTATTTTGCCAAGTTTCAAAGAGCTACTACAAACCATGTTGGATTTAGAGTTCCAAATTCATCTATCTATATAGGAGAGAACAGAGGGAAAAATAAATATAAAAACTGCTACTGTACACGAATGCTTCATCCTAGATGAACAAAATTTGGTGAGCCAAGTGGGATTTGTGTGCTGATCATTACCACCAAGTATCATCAAGTTTGGGTGAAAAAAATATTTGCTGGTATTTCGGAAACTCGATATTTCTTAGAAGCTTGGCAACTCATCTCAAGGAAAGTGCTTTTCCACAGTCTGTTCATAGGGCTACATGAAGAGGAAACAAACCAGAGAGACAAAACTGAGAACTACTTTATTTTGTCAAGTTTCAAAGAGCTACTACAAACCATGTTGGATTTAGAGTTCCAAATTCATCTATCTGTATAGGAGAGAACATAGGGAAACCTAAATATAAAAACTGCTACTGTACACGAACGCTTCAACCTAGAAGAACTAAATTTGGTGAGCCAAGTGGGATTTGTGTGCTGATCATTACCACAAAGTATCATCAAGATTGGGTGAAAAAATATTTGCTGGTATTTCGGAAACTCGTTATTTCTTAGAAGCTTGGCAACCCCTCTCAATGAAAGTGTTTTTCCACAGTCTGTGCCTAGGGCTACTTGAAGAGGAAACAAACCATAGAGACAAATCTGAGAACTCCTTTATTTTATCAAGTTTCAAAGAGCTACTACAAACCAGGTTGGATTTAGAGTTCCAAATTCATCTATCTATATAGGAGAGAACAGAGAGAAACCTAAATATAAAAACTGCTACTGTAGACGAACGCTTCAACCTAGAAGAACAAAATTTGGTGAGCCAAGTGGGATTTGTGTGCTGATCATTACCACAAAGTATCACCAAGTTTGGGTGAAAAAATATTTGCTGGTATTTCGGAAACTCGATATTTCTTAGAAGCTTGGCAACCCATCTCAATGTAAGTGCTTTTCCACAGTCTGTTCCTAGGGCTACATGAAGAGGAAACAAACCAGAGAGACAAAACTGAGAACTCCTTTATTTTGTCAAGTTTCAAAGAGCTACTACAAACCATGTTGGATTTAGATTTCCAAATTCATCTATCTGTATAGGAGAGAACAGAGGGAAACCTAAATATAAAAACTGCTACTGTACACGAACGCTACAACCTAGAAGAACTAAATTTGGCTAGCAAATTGGGATTTGTGTACTGATCATTAGCAACAAGTATCATCAATATTGGGTGAAAAAATATTTGCTGGTATTTCGGAAACTCGTTATTTCTTAGAAGCTTGGCAACCCCTCTCAATGAAAGTGCTTTTCCACAGTCTGTGCCTAGGGCTACTTGAAGAGGAAACAAACCATAGAGACAAAACTGAGAACTCCTTTATTTTGTCAAGTTTCAAGGAGCTACTACAAAGCATGTTGGATTTAGAGTTCCAAATTCATCTATCTATATAGGAGAGAACAGAGGGAAACCTAAATATAAAAACTGCTACTGTACACGAACGCTTCAACCTAGAAGAACTAAATTTGGTGAGCCATGTGGCATTTGTGTACTGATCATTAGCAACAAGTATCATCAAGATTGGGTGAAAAAATATTTGCTGGTATTTCGGAAACTCGTTATTTCTTAGAAGCTTGGCAACCCCTCTCATTGAAAGTGCTTTTCCACAGTCTGTGCCTAGGGCTACTTGTAGAGGAAACAAACCATAGAGACAAAACTGAGAACTCCTTTATTTTGTCAAGTTTCAAAGAGCTACTACAAAGCATGTTGGATTTAGAGTTCCAAATTCATCTTTCTATATAGGAGAGAACAGAGGGAAACCTAAATATAAAAACTGCTACTGTAGACGAACGCTTCAACCTAGAAGAACAAAATTTGGTAAGCCAAGTGGGATTTGTATACTAATCATTACCACCAAGTATCATCAAGTTTGGGTGAAAAAATATTTGCTGGTATTTCCGAAACTCGTTATTTCTTAGAAGCTTGGCAACCCCTTTCAATGAAAGTGCTTTTCCACAGTCTGTGCCTAGGGCTACTTGAAGAGGATACAAAACATAGTGACAAATCTGAGAACTCCTTTATTTTGTCAAGTTTCAAAGAGCTACTACAAACCATGTTGGATTTAGAGTTCCAAATTCATCTATCTATATAGGAGAGAACAGAGAGAAACCTAAATATAAAAACTGCTACTCTAGACGAACGCTTCAACCTAGAAGACCAAATTTGGTGAGCCAAGTGGGATTTGTGTACTGATCATTACCACCAAGTATCAAGAAGATTGTGTGAAAAAATATTTGCTGGTATTTCGGAAACTCGTTATTTCTTAGAAGCTTGACAACCCATCTCAATGAAAGTGCTTTCCACAGTCTGTGCCTAGGGCTACTTAAAGAGGAAACAAACCATAGAGACAAAACTGAGAACTCCTTTATTTTGTCAAGTTTCAAGGAGCTGCTACAAAGCATGTTGGATTTAGAGTACCAAATTCATCTATCTATATAGGAGAGAACAGAGGGAAACCTAAATATAAAAACTGCTACTGTAGACGAACGCTTCAACATAGAAGAACAAAATTTGGTAAGCCAAGTGGGATTTGTGTACTGATCATTACCACCAAGTATCAACAAGTTTGTGTGAAAAATATTTGCTGGTATTTCGGAAACTCGTTATTTCTTAGAAGCTTGACAACCCATCTCAATGAAAGGGCTTTCCACAGTCTGTGCCTAGGGCTACTGTAAAAGGAAACAAACCATAGAGACAAAAGAGAGAACTCCTTTATTTTGCCAAGTTTCAAAGAGCTACTACAAACCATGTTGGATTTAGAGTTCCAAATTCATCTATCTATATAGGAGAGAACAGAGGGAAAAATAAATATAAAAACTGCTACTGTACACGAATGCTTCATCCTAGATGAACAAAATTTGGTGAGCCAAGTGGGATTTGTGTGCTGATCATTACCACCAAGTATCATCAAGTTTGGGTGAAAAAAATATTTGCTGGTATTTCGGAAACTCGATATTTCTTAGAAGCTTGGCAACTCATCTCAAGGAAAGTGCTTTTCCACAGTCTGTTCATAGGGCTACATGAAGAGGAAACAAACCAGAGAGACAAAACTGAGAACTACTTTATTTTGTCAAGTTTCAAAGAGCTACTACAAACCATGTTGGATTTAGAGTTCCAAATTCATCTATCTATATAGGAGAGAACAGAGAGAAACCTAAATATAAAAACTGCTACTGTAGACGAACGCTTCAACCTAGAAGAACAAAATTTGGTGAGCCAAGTGGGATTTGTGTGCTGATCATTACCACAAAGTATCATCAAGTTTGGGTGAAAAAATATTTGCTGGTATTTCGGAAACTCGATATTTCTTAGAAGCTTGGCAACCCATCTCAATGAAAGTGCTTTTCCACAGTATGTTCCTAGGGCTACATGAAGAGGAAACAAACCAGAGAGACAAAACTGAGAACTCCTTTATTTTGTCAAGTTTCAAAGAGCTACTACAAACCATGTTGGATTTAGAGTTCCAAATTCATCTATCTGTATAGGAGAGAACAGAGGGAAACCTAAATATAAAAACTGCTACTGTACACGAACGCTACAACCTAGAAGAACTAAATTTGGTGAGCAAAGTGGGATTTGTGTACTGATCATTAGCAACAAGTATCATGAAGATTGCGTGAAAAAATATTTGCTGGTATTTCGGAAACTCGTTATTTCTTAGAAGCTTGGCAACCCCTCTCAATGAAAGTGCTTTTCCACAGTCTGTGCCTAGGGCTACTTGTAGAGGAAACAAAGCATAGAGAAAAAACTAAGAACTCCTTTATTTTGTGAAGTTTCAAGGAGCTACTACAAAGCATGTTGGATTTAGAGTTCCAAATTCATCTTTCTATACAGGAGAGAACAAAGGGAAACCTAAATATAAAAACTGCTACTGTAGACGAACGCTTCAACCTAGAAGAGCAAAATTTGGTAAGCCAAGTGGGATTTGTATACTAATCATTACCACCAAGTATCATCAAGTTTGGGTGAAAAAATATATGCTGGTATTTCCGAAACTCGTTATTTCTTAGAAGCTTGGCAACCCCTTTCAATGAAAGTGCTTTTCCACAGTCTGTGCCTAGGGCTACTTGAAGAGGATACAAAACATAGTGACAAATCTGAGAACTCCTTTATTTTGTCAAGTTTCAAAGAGCTACTACAAACCATGTTGGATTTAGAGTTCCAAATTCATCTATCTATATAGGAGAGAACAGAGAGAAACCTAAATATAAAAACTACTACTGTAGACGAACGCTTCAACCTAGAAGAACAAAATTTGGTGAGCCAAGTGGGATTTGTGTACTGATCATTACCACCAAGTATCAATAAGATTGTGTAAAAAATATTTGCTGGTATTTCGGAAACTCGTTATTTCTTAGAAGCTTGACAACCCATCTCAATGAAAGTGCTTTCCACAGTCTGTGCCTAGGGCTACTTTAAAAGGAAACAAACCATAGAGACAAAACTGAGAACTCCTTTATTTTGTCAAGTTTCAAAGAGCTACTACAAACCATCTTGGATTTAGAGTTCCAAATTCATCTATCTATATAGGAGAGAACAGAGGGAAACCTAAATATAATAACTGCTACTGTACACGAACGCTTCAACCTAGAAGAACTAAATTTGGTGAGCCATGTGGGATTTGTGTACTGATCATTAGCAACAAGTATCATCAAGATTGGTGAAAAAATATTTGCTGGTATTTCGGAAACTCGTTATTTCTTAGAAGCTTGGGTACCCCTCTCAATGAAAGTGCTTTTCCACAGTCTGTGCCTAGGGCTACTTGAAGAGGAAACAAACCATAGAGACAAATCTGAGAACTCCTTTATTTTGTCAACTTTCAAAGAGCTACTACAAACCATGTTGGATTTAGAGTTCCAAATTTATCTATCTATATAGGAGAGAACAGAGAAAAACCAAAATATAAAAACTGCTACTGTAGACGAACGCTTCAACCTAGAAGAACAAAATTTGGTGAGCCAAGTGGGATTTGAGTACTGATCATTACCACCAAGTATCATCAAGATTGGGTGAAAAAATATTTGCTAGTATTTCGGAAACTCGTTATTTCTTAGAAGCTTGACAACCCCTCTCAATGAAAGTGCTTTTCCACAGTATGTGCCTAGGGCTACTTGAAGAGGAAACAAACCATAGAGACAAATCTGAGATCTCCTTTATTTTGTCAAGTTTCAAAGAGCTACTGCAAACCACGTTGGATTTAGAGTTCCAAATTCATCTATCTGTATAGGAGAGAACAGAGAGAAACCTAAATATAAAACTGCTACTGTAGACGAACGCTTCAACCTAGAAGAACAAAATTTGGGGAGGCAAGTGGGATTTGTGTACTGATCACTACCACCAAGTATCATCAAGATTGGGTGAAGAGATATTTGCTGGTATTTCGGAAACTCGTTATTTCTTAGAAGCTTGGCAACCAATCTCAATGAAAGTGCTTTCCACAGTCTGTGCCTAGGGCTACTTTAAGAGGAAACAAACCATAGAGACAAAACTGAGAACTTCTTTATTTTGTCAAGTTTCAAAGAGCTACTACAAACCAAGTTGGATTTAGAGTTCCAAATTCATCTATGTATATAGGAGAGAACAGAGGGAAACCTAAATATAAAAACTGCTACTGTACACGAATGCTTCATCCTAGATGAACAAAAATTGGTTAGCCAAGTGGGAATTGTGTGCTGATCATTACCACCATGTATCATCAAGTTTGGGTGAAAAAATATTTGCTGGTATTTCGGAAACTCGATATTTCTTAGAAGCTTGGGAACCCATCTCAATGAAAGTGCTTTTCCACAGTCTGTTCCTAGGGCTACATGAAGAGGAAACAAACCAGAGAGACAAAACTGAGAACTCCTTTATTTTGTCAAGTTTCAAAGAGCTACTACAAACCATGTTGGATTTAGAGTTCCAAATTCATTTATCTGTATAGGAGAGAACAGAGGGAAACCTAAATATAAAAACTGCTACTGTACTCGAACGCTTCAACCTAGAAGAACAAAATTTGGTGAGCCAAGTGGGATTTGTGTACTGATCATTAGCAACAAGTATCATCAAGATTGGGTGAAAAAATATTTGCTGGTATTTCGGAAACTCGTTATTTCTTAGAAGCTTGGCAACCCCTCTCAATGAAATTGCTTTTCCACAGTCTGTGCCTAGAGCTACTTGAAGAGGAAACAAACCATAGAGACAAAACTGAGAACTCCTTTATTTTGTCAAGTTTCAAGGAGCTACTACAAAGCATGTTGTATTTAGAGTTCTAAATTCATCTATCTATATAGGAGAGAACAGAGGGAAACCTAAATATAAAAACTGCTACTGTAGACGAACGCTTCAACCTAGAAGAACAAAATTTGGTAAGCCAAGTGGGATTTGTATACTAATCATTACCACCAAGTATCATCAAGATTGGGTGAAAAAATATTTGCTGGTATTTTGGAAACTCGTTATTTCTTAGAAGCTTGGCAAACTCTCTCATTGAGGTGCTTTTCCACAGTCTGTGCCTAGGGCTACTTGAAGAGGAAACAAACCATAGAGACAAATCTGAGAACTCCTTTATTTTGTCAAGTTTCAAAGAGCTACTGCAAACCACGTTGGATTTAGAGTTCTAAATTCATCTATCTATATAGGAGAGAACAGAGAGAAACCTAAATATAAAACTGCTACTGTAGACGAACGCTTCAACCTAGAAGAACAAAATTTGGTGAGGCAAGTGGGATTTGTGTACTGATCACTACCACCAAGTATCATCAAGATTGGGTGAAGAAATATTTGCTGGTATTTCGGAAACTCTTTATTTCTTATAAGCTTGGCAACCAATCTCAATGAAAGTGCTTTCCACAGTCTGTGCCTAGGACTATTTTAAGAGGAAACAAACCATAGAGACAAAACTGAGAACTCCTTTATTTTGTCAAGTTTCAAAGAGCTACTACAAACCATGTTGAATTTAGAGTTCCAAATTCATCTATCTATATAGGAGAGAACAGAGGGAAACCTAAATATAAAAACTGCTACTGTACACGAATGCTTCATCCTAGATGAACAAAAATTGGTTAGCCAAGTGGGATTTGTGTGCTGATCATTACCACCAAGTATCATCAAGTTTGGGTGAAAAAAATATTTGCTGGTATTTCGGAAACTCGATATTTCTTAGAAGCTTGGCAACTCATCTCAATGAAAGTGCTTTTCCACAGTCTGTTCATAGGGCTACATGAAGAGGAAACAAACCCGAGAGAAAAAACTGAGAACTCCTTTATTTTGTCAAGTTTCAAAGAGCTACTACAAACCATGTTGGATTTAGAGTTCCAAATTCATCTATCTGTATAGGAGAGAACATAGGGAAACCTAAATATAAAAACTGCTAGTGTACACGAACGCTTCAACCTAGAAGAACTAAATTTGGTGAGCCAAGTGGGATTTGTGTACTGATCATTACCAAGAAGTATCATCAAGATTGGGTGATAAAATATTTGCTGGTATTTCGGAAACTCGTTATTTCTTAGAAGCTTGGCACCCCTCTCAATAAAAGTGTTTTTCCACAGTCTGTGCCTAGGGCTACTTGAAGAGGAAACAAACCTTAGAGACAAATCTGAGAACTCCTTTATTTTGTCAAGTTTCAAAGAGCTACTACAAACCAGGTTGGATTTAGAGTTCCAAATTCATCTATCTATATAGGAGAGAACAGAGAGAAACCTAAATATAAAAACTGCTACTGTAGACGAACGCTTCAACCTAGAAGAACAAAATTTGGTGAGCCAAGTGGGATTTGTGTACTGATCATTACCACCAAGTATCAACAAGATTGTGTGAAAAAATATTTGGTGGTATTTCGGAAACTCGTTATTTCTTAGAAGCTTGGCAACACCTCTCAATGAAAGTGTTTTTCCACAGTCTGTGCCTAGGGCTACTTGAAGAGGAAACAAACCATAGAGACAAAACTGAGAACTCCTTTATTTTGTCAAGTTTCAAAGAGCTACTGCAAACCACGTTGGATTTAGAGTTCCAAATTCATCTATCTATATAGGAGAGAACAGAGAGAAACCTAAATATAAAACTGCTACTGTAGACGAACGCTTCAACCTAGAAGAACAAAATTTGGTGAGCCAAGTGGGATTTGTGTACTGATCACTACCACCAAGTATCATCAAGATTGGGGGAAGAAATATTTGCTGGTATTTCGGAAACTCGTTATTTCTTAGAAGCTTGGCAACCAATCTCAATGAAAGTGCTTTCCACAGTCTGTGCCTAGGACTACTTTAAGAGGACACAAACCATAGAGACAAAACTGAGAACTCTTTTATTTTGTCAAGTTTCAAAGAGCTACTACAAACCATGTTGGATTTAGAGTTCCAAATTCATCTATCTATATAGGAGAGAACAGAGGGAAACCTAAATATAAAAACTGCTACTGTACACGAATGCTTCATCCTAGATGAACAAAAATTGGTTAGCAAAGTGGGATTTGTGTGCTGATCATTACCACCAAGTATCATCAAGTTTGGGTGAAAAAATATTTGCTGGTATTTCGGAAACTCGATATTTCTTAGAAGCTTTGCAACTCATCTCAATGAAAGTGCTTTTCCACAGTCTGTTCATAGGGCTACATGAAGAGGAAACAAACCAGAGAGACAAAACTGAGAACTCCTTTATTTTGTCAAGTTTCAAAGAGCTACTACAAACCATGTTGGATTTAGAGTTCCAAATTCATCTATCTGTATAGGAGAGAACATAGGGAAACCTAAATATAAAAACTGCTACTGTACACGAACGCTTCAACCTAGAAGAACTAAATTTGGTGAGCCAAGTGGGATTTGTGTACTTTTCATTACCATCACGTATCATCAAGATTGGGTGAAAAAATAATTGCTGGTATTCAGGAAACTCGTTATTTCTTAGAAGCTTGGCAACCCCTCTCAATGAAAGTGTTTTTCCACAGTCTGTGCCTAGGGCTACTTGAAGAGGAAACAAACCATAGAGACAAAACTGAGAACTCCTTTATTTTGTCAAGTTTCAAGGAGCTACTACAAAGCATGTTGGATTTAGAGTTCCAAATTCATCTATCTATATAGGAGAGAACAGAGAGAAACCTAAATATAAAAACTGCTACTGTAGACGAACGCTTCAACCTAGAAGAACAAAATTTGGTGAGCCAAGTGGGTTTTGTGTACTGATCATTACCACCAAGTATCAACAAGATTGTGTGAAAAATATTTGCTGGTATTTCGGAAACTCGTTATTTCTTAGAAGCTTGACAACCCATCTCAATGAAAGTGCTTTCCACAGTCTGTGCCTAGGGCTACTTTAAAAGGAAACAAACCATAGAGACAAAATTGAGAACTCGTTTATTTTCCCAAGTTTCAAAGAGCTACTACAAACCATGTTGGATTTAGAGTTCCAAATTCATCTATCTATATAGGAGAGAACAGAGTGAAACCTGAAAATAAAAACTGCTACTGTAAACGAAGGCTTCAACGTAGCAAAACAAAATTTGGTGAGCCAAGTGGGATTTGTGTACTTTTCATTACCATCACGTATCATCAAGACTGGGTGAAAAAATATTTGCTGGTATTTCGGAAACTCGTTATTTCTTAGAAGCTTGGCAACCCCTCTCAATGAAAGTGTTTTTCCACAGTCTGTGCCTAGGGCTACTTGAAGAGGAAACAAACCATAGAGACAAAACTGAGAACTCCTTTATTTTGTCAAGTTTCAAGGAGCTACTACAAAGCATGTTGGATTTAGAGTTCCAAATTCATCTATCTATATAGGAGAGAACAGAGAGAAACCTAAATATAAAAACTGCTACTGTAGACGAACGCTTCAACCTAGAAGAACAAAATTTGGTGAGCCAAGTGGGATTTGTGTACTGATCATTACCACCAAGTATCAACAAGATTGTGTGAATAATATTTGCTGGTATTTCGGAAACTCGTTAGTTTTTTAGAAGCTTGACAACCCATCTCAATGAAAGTGCTTTCCAGAGTCTGTGCCTAGGGCTACTTTAAAAGGAAACAAACCATAGAGAGAATATTGAGAACTCCTTTATTTTGTCAAGTTTCAAAGAGCTACTACAAACCATGTTGGATTTAGAGTTCCAAATTCATCTATCTATATAGGAGAGAACAGAGTGAAACCTGAAAATAAAAACTGCTACTGTAAACGAAGGCTTCAACGTAGCAAAACAAAATTTGGTGAGCCAAGTGGGATTTGTGTACTTTTCATTACCATCACGTATCATCAAGACTGGGTGAAAAAATATTTGCTGGTATTTCGGAAACTCGTTATTTCTTAGAAGCTTGGCAACCCCTCTCAATGAAAGTGTTTTTCCACAGTCTGTGCCTAGGGCTACTTGAAGAGGAAACAAACCATAGAGACAAAACTGAGAACTCCTTTATTTTGTCAAGTTTCAAAGAGCTACTACAAATTATGTTGGATTTAGAGTTCCAAATTCATCTATCTATATAGGAGAGAACAGAGGGAAACCTAAATATAAAAACTGCTACTGTACACGAACGCTTCAACCTAGAAGAACAAAATTTGGTGAGCCAAGTGGGATTTGTGTACTGATCATTAGCAACAAGTATCATCAAGATTGGGTGAAAAAATATTTGCTGGTATTTCGGAAACTCGTTATTTCTTAGAAGCTTGGCAACCCCTCTCAATGAAATTGCTTTTCCACAGTCTGTGCCTAGGGCTACTTGAAGAGGAAACAAACCATAGAGACAAAACTGAGAACTCCTTTATTTTGTCAAGTTTCAAAGAGCTACTACAAAGCATGTTGGATTTAGAGTTCTAAATTCATCTATCTATATAGGAGAGAACAGAGGGAAACCTAAATATAAAAACTGCTACTGTAGACGAACGCTTCAACCTAGAAGAACAAAATTTGGTAAGCCAAGTGGGATTTGTATACTAATCATTACCACCAAGTATCATCAAGATTGGGTGAAAAAATATTTGCTGGTATTTCGGAAACTCGTTATTTCTTAGAAGCTTGACAACCCATCTCAATGAAAGTGCTTTCCACAGTCTGTGCCTAGGGCTACTTTAAAAGGAAACAAACCATAGAGACAAAACTGAGAACTCCTTTATTTTGCCAAGTTTCAAAGAGCTGCTACAAACCATGTTGGATTTAGAGTTCCAAATTCATCTATCTATATAGGAGAGAACAGAGGAAAATCTAAATATAAAAACTGCTACTGTACACGAACGCTTAAACCTAGAAGAACTAAATTTGGAGAGCCAAGTGGGATTTGTGTACTGATCATTATCAACAAGTATCATCAAGATTGGGTGAAAAAATATTTGCTGGTATTTCGGAAACTCGTTATTTCTCAGAAGCTTGGCAAACCCTCTCAATGAAAGTGCTTTTCCACAGTCTGTGCCTAGGGCTACTTGAAGAGGAAACACACAATAGAGACAAAACTGGGAACTCCTTTATTTTGTCAAGTTTCAAGGGGCTACTACAAAGCATGTTGGATTTAGAGTTCCAAATTCATCTTTCTATATAGGAGAGAACAGAGGGAAACCTAAATATAAAAACTGCTACTGTAGACGAACGCTTCAACCTAGAAGAACAAAATTTGGTAAGCCAAGTGGGATTTGTATACTAATCATTACCACCTAGTATCATCAAGTTTGGGTGAAAAAATATTTGGTGGTATTTCCGAAACTCGTTATTTCTTAGAAGCTTGGCAACCCCTTTCAATGAAAGTGCTTTTCCACAGTCTGTGCCTAGGGCTACTTGAAGAGGATACAAAACATAGTGACAAATCTGAGAACTCCTTTATTTTGTCAAGTTTCAAAGAGCTACTACAAACCATGTTGGATTTAGAGTTCCAAATTCATCTATCTATATAGGAGAGAACAGAGAGAAAAATAAATATAAAAACTGCTACCGTAGACGAACGCTTCAACCTAGAAGACCAAATTTGGTGAGCCAAGTGGGATTTGTGTACTGATCATTACCACCAAGTATCAACAAGATTGTGTGAAAAAATATTTGCTGGTATTTCGGAAACTCTTTATTTCTTAGAAGCTTGACAACCCATCTCAATGAAAATGCTTTCCACAGTCTGTGCCTAGGGCTACTTGAAGAGGAAACACACAATAGAGACAAAACTGAGAACTCCTTTATTTTTTCAAGTTTCAAGGAGCTACTACAAAGCATGTTGGATTTAGAGTTCCAAATTCATCTATCTATATAGGAGAGAACAGAGGGACACCTAAATATAAAAACTGCTACTGTACACGAACGCTTCAACCTAGAAGAACTAAATTTGGTGAGCCATGTGGGATTTGTGTACTGATCATTAGCAACAAGTATCATCAAGATTGGGTGAAAAAATATTTGCTGGTATTTCGGAAACTCGTTATTTCTTAGAAGCTTGGCAACCCCTCTCATTGAAAGTGCTTTTCCACAGTCTGTGCCTAGGGCTACTTGTAGAGGAAACAAACCATAGAGACAAAACTGAGAACTCCTTTATTTTGTAAAGTTTCAAGGAGCAACTACAAAGCATGTTGGATTTAGAGTTCCAAATTCATCTATCTATATAGGAGAGAACAGAGGGAAACCTAAAAATATAAAAACTGCTACTGTAGACGAACGCTTCAACCTAGAAGAACAAAATTTGGTGAGCCAAGTGGGATTTGTGTACTGATCATGACCACCAAGTATCATCAAGATTGGGTGAAAAAATATTTGCTGGTATTTCGGAAACTCGTTATTTCTTAGAAGCTTGGGTACCCCTCTCAATGAAAGTGCTTTTCCACAGTCTGTGCCTAGGGCTACTTGAAGAGGAAACAAACCATAGAGACAAATCTGAGAACTCCTTTATTTTGTCAAGTTTCAAAGAGCTACTACAAACCATGTTGGATTTAGAGTTCCAAATTTATCTATCTATATAGGAGAGAACAGAGGGAAACCTAAATATAAAAACTGATACTGTAGACGAACGCTTCAACCTAGAAGAACAAAATTTGGTGAGCCAAGTGGGATTTGAGTACTGATCATTACCACCAAGTATCATCAAGATTGGGTGAAAAAATATTTGCTGGTATTTCGGAAACTCGTTATTTCTTAGAAGCTTGGCAACCCCTCTCAATGAAAGTGCTTTTCCAGAGTATGTGCCTAGGGCTACTTGAAGAGGAAACAAACCATAGAAACAAATCTGAGAACTCCTTTATTTTGTCAAGTTTCAAAGAGCTACTGCAAACCACGTTGAATTTAGAGTTCCTAATTCATCTATCTATATAGGAGAGAACAGAGAGAAACCTAAATATAAAACTGCTACTGTAGACGAACGCTTCAACCTAGAAGAACAAAATTTGGTGAGGCAAGTGGGATTTGTGTACTGATCACTACCACCAAGTATCATCAACATTGGGTGAAGAGATATTTGCTGGTATTTCGGAAACTCGTTATTTCTTAGAAGCTTGGCAACCCATCTCAATGAAAGTGCTTCCACAGTCTGTGCCTAGGGCTACTTTAAAAGGAAACAAACCATAGAGACAAAACTGAGAACTCCTTTATTTTGCCAAGTTTCAAAGAGCTACTACAAACCATGTTGGATTTTGAGTTCCAAATTCATCTATCTATATAGGAGAGAACAGAGGGAAACCTAAATATAAAAACTGCTACTGTACACGAACGCTTAAACCTAGAAGAACTAAATTTGGAGAGCCAAGTGGGATTTGTGTACTGATCATTATCAACAAGTATCATCAAGATTGGGTGAAAAAATATTTGCTGGTATTTCGGAAACTCGTTATTTCTCAGAAGTTGGCAACCCCTCTCAATGAAAGTGCTTTTCCACAGTCTGTGCCTAGGGCTATTTGAAGAGGAAACACACAATAGAGACAAAACTGAGAACTCCTTTATTTTGTCAAGTTTCAAGGAGCTACTACAAAGCATGTTGGATTTAGAGTTCCAAATTCATCTATCTATATAGGAGAGAACAGAGGGAAACCTAAATATAAAAACTGCTACTGTACACGAACGCTTCAACCTAGAAGAACTAAATTTGGTGAGCCAAGTGGGATTTGTGTACTGATCATGACCACCAAGTATCATCAAGATTGGGTGATAAAATATTTGCTGGTATTTCGGAAACTGGTAATTTCTTAGAAGCTTGGCAACCCCTCTCAATGAAAGTGCTTTTCCACAGTCTGTGCTTAGGGCTACTTGAAGAGGAAACAAACCATAGAGACAAAACTGAGAACTCCTTTATTTTGTCAAGTTTCAAAGAGCTACTACAAACCATGTTGGATTTAGAGTTCCAAATTCATCTATCTATATGGGAGAGAACAGAGGGAAACCTAAATATAAAACCTGCTACTGTAGACGAACGCTTCAACCTAGAAGATCAAAATTTGGTGAGCCAAGTTGGATTTGTGTACTGATCATTACCACCAAGTATTATCAAGATTGGGTGAAAAAATATTTGCTGGTATTTCGGAAACTCGTTATTTCTTAGAAGCTTGGCAACCCCTCTCAATGAAAGCGCTTTTCCACAGTCTGTGCCTAGGGCTACGTGAAGAGGAAACAAACCATAGAGACAAAACTGAGAACTCCTTTATTTTGTCAAGTTTCAAGGAGGTACTAGAAAGCATGTTGGATTTAGAGTTAAAAATTCATCTATCTATATAGGAGAGAACAGAGGGAAACCTAAATATAAAAACTGCTACTGTAGACGAACGCTTCAACCTAGAAGAACAAAATGTGGTGAGCCAAGTGGGATTTGTGTACTGATCATTACCACCAAGTATCAACAAGATTGTGTGAAAAAATATTTGCTGGTATTTCGGAAACTCGTTATTTCTTAGAAGCTTGGCAACCCATCTCAATGAAAGTGCTTTCCACAGTCTGTGCCTAGGGCTACTTTAAGAGGAAACAAACCATAGAGACAAAACTGAGAACTCCTTTATTTTGTCAAGTTTCAAAGAGCTACTACAAACCATGTTGGATTAAGAGTTCCAAATTCATCTATCTATATAGGAGAGAACAGAGAGAAACCTAAATATAAAAACTGCTACTGTAGACGAACGCTTCAACCTAGAAGAACAAAATTCGGTGAGGCAAGTGGGATTTGTGTGCTGATCATTACCACCAAGTATCATCAAGTTTGGGTGAAAAAATATTTGCTGGTATTTCGGAAACTCGATATTTCTTAGAAGCTTGGCAACCCATCTCAATGAAAGTGCTTTTTCACAGTCTGTTCCTAGTGCTATTTGAAGAGGAAACAAACCAGAGAGACAAAACTGAGAACTCCTTTATTTTGTCAAGTTTCAAAGAGCTACTACAAACCATGTTGGATTTAGAGTTCCAAATTCATCTATCTGTGTAGGAGAGAACAGAGGGAAACCTAAATATAAAAACTGCTACTGTACACGAACGCTTCAACCTAGAAGAACTAAATTTGGTGAGCCAAGTGGGATTTGTGTACTGATCATTAGCAACAAGTATCATCAAGATTGGGTGAAAAAATATTTGCTGGTATTTCGGAAACTCGTTATTTCTTAGAGCTTGGCAACCCCTCTCAATGAAAGTGCTTTTCCACAGTCTGTGCCTAGGGCTACTTGAAGAGGAAACAAACCATAGAAACAAAACTGAGAACTCCTTCATTTTGTCAAGTTTCAAGGAGCTACTACAAAGCATGTTGGATTTAGAGTTCCAAATTCATCTATCTATATAGGAGAGAACAGAGAGAAACCTAAATATAAAAACTGCTACTGTAGACGAACGCTTCAACCTAGAAGAACAAAATTTGGTGAGCCAAGTGGGATTTGTGTGCTGATCATTACCACCAAGTATCACCAAGATAGTGTGAAAAAATATTTGCTGGTATTTCGGAAACTCGTTATTTCTTAGAAGCTTGGCAACCCATCTCAATGAAAGTGCTTTCCACAGTCTGTGCCTAGGGCTACTTTAAGAGGAAACAAACCATTCAGACAAAACTGAGAACTCCTTTATTTTAAAAGTTTCAAAGAGCTACTACAAACCATGTTGGATTTAGAGTTCCCAATTCATCTATCTATATAGGAAAGAACAGAGGGAAACCTAAATATAAAAACTGCTACTGTAGACGAACGCTTCAACCTAGAAGAACAAAATTTGGTAAGCCAATTGGGATTTGTGTACTGATCCTTACCACCAAGTATCATCAAGATTGGGTGAAAAAATATTTGCTGGTATTTCGGAAACTGGTAATTTCTTAGAAGCTTGGCAACCCCTCTCAATGAAAGTGCTTTTCCACAGTCTGTTCTTATGGCTACTTGAAGAGGAAACAAACCATAGAGACAAAACTGAGAACTCCTTTATTTTGTCAAGTTTCAAAGAGCTACTACAAACCATGTTGGATTTAGAGTTCCAAATTCATCTATCTATATGGGAGAGAACAGAGGGAAACCTAAATATAAAACCTGCTACTGTAGACGAACGCTTCAACCTAGAAGATCAAAATTTGGTGAGCCAAGTTGGATTTGTTTACTGATCATTACCACCAAGTATTATCAAGATTGGGTGAAAAAATATTTGCTGGTATTTCGGAAACTCGTTATTTCTTAGAAGCTTGGCAACCCCTCTCAATGAAAGTGCTTTGCCACAGTCTGTGCCTAGGGCTACGTGAAGAGGAAACAAACCATAGAGACAAAACTGAGAACTCCTTTATTTTGTCAAGTTTCAAAGAGCTACTACAAATCATGTTGGATTTAGAGTTCCAAATTCATCTATCTATATAGGAGAGAACAGAGGGAAACCTAAATATAAAAACTGCTACTGTACACGAATGCTTAATCCTAGATGAACAAAAATTGGTTAGCCAAGTGGGGTTTGTGTGCTCATCATTACCACCAAGTATCATCAAGTTTGGGTGAAAAAATATTTGCTGGTATTTCGGAAACTCGATATTTCTTAGAAGCTTGGCAACCCATCTCAATGAAAGTGCTTTCCACAGTCTGTGCCTAGGGCTACTTGAAAAGGAAACAAACCATAGAGACAAATCTGAGAACTCCTTTATTTTGTCAAGTTTCAAAGAGCTACTACAAAGCATGTTGGATTTAGAGTTCCAAATTCATCTATCTATATAGGAGAGAACAGAGGGAAACCTAAATATAAAAACTGCTACTGTAGACGAACGCTTCAACCTAGAAGATCAAAATGTGGTGAGCCAAGTCGGATTTGTGTACTGATCATTACGACCAAGTATCAACAAGATTGTGTGAAAAAATATATGCTGGTATTTCGGAAACTCGTTATTTCTTAGAAGATAGGCAACCCATCTCATTGAAAGTGCTTTCCACATTCTGTGCCTAGGGCTACTTTAAGAGGAAACAAACCATAGAGACAAAACTGAGAACTCCTTTATTTTGTCAAGTTTCAAAGAGCTACTACAAACCATGTGGATTAAGAGTTCCAAATTCATCTATCTGTGTAGGAGAGAACAGAGGGAAATATAAATATAAAAACTGCTACTGTACACGAACGCTTCAACCTAGAAGAACTAAATTTGGTGAGCCAAGTGGGATTTGTGTACTGATCATTAGCAACAAGTATCATCAAGATTGGGTGAAAAAATATTTGCTGGTATTTCGGAAACTCATTATTTCTTAGAAGCTTGGCAACCCCTCTCAATGAAAGTGCTTTTCCACAGTCTGTGCCTAGGGCTATTTGAAGAGGAAACAAACAATAGAGACAAAGCTGAGAACTCCTTCATTTTGTCAAGTTTCAAGGAGCTACTACAAAGCATACTGGATTTCGAGTTCCAAATTCATCCATCTATATAGGAGAGAACAGAGAGAAACCTAAATATAAAAACTGCTACTGTAGACGAACGCTTCAACCTAGAAGAACATAATTTGGTGAGCCAAGTGGGATTTGTGTGCTGATCATTACCACCAAGTATCAACAAGATTGTGTGAAAAAATATTTGCTGGTATTTCGGAAACTCGTTATTTCTTAGAAGCTTGGCAACCCATCTCAATGAAAGTGCTTTCCCCAGTCTGTGCCTAGGGCTACTTTAAGAGGAAACAAACCATTCAGACAAAACTGAAAACTCCTTTATTTTATCAAGTTTCAAAGAGCTACTACAAACCATGTTGGATTTAGAGTTCCCAATTCATCTATCTATATATGAAAGAACAGAAGGAAACCTAAATATAAAAACTGCTACTGTAGACGAACGCTTCAACCTAGAAGAACAAAATTTGGTAAGCCAATTGGGATTTGTGTACTGATCATTACCACCAAGTATCATCAAAATTGGGTGAAAAAATATTTGCTGGTATTTCAGAAACTCGTTATTTCTTAGAAGCTTGGCAATCCCTCTCAATGAAAGTGCTTTTCCACAGTCTATGCCTAGGGCTACTTGAAGAGGAAACAAACCATAGAGACAAATCTGAGAACTCCTTTCTTTTGTCAAGTATCAAAGAGCTACTACAAAGCATGTTGGATTTAGTGTTCCAAATTCATCTATCTATATATTAGAGAACAGAGGGAAACCTAAATATAAAAACTGCTACTGTAGACGAACGCTTCAACCTAGAAGAACAAAATGTGGTGAGCCAAGTGGGATTTGTGTACTGATCATTACCACCAAGTATCAACAAGATTGTGTGAAAAAATATATGCTGGTATTTTGGAAACTCGTTATTTCTTAGAAGCTTGGCAACCCATCTCAATGAAAGTGCTTTCCACAGTCTGTGCCTAGGGCTACTTTAAGAGGAAACAAACCATAGAGACAAAACTGAGAACTCCTTTATTTTGTCAAGTTTCAAAAAGCTACTACAAACCATGTTGGATTAAGAGTTCCAAATTCATCTATCTATATAGGAGAGAACAGAGGGAAACCTAAATATAAAAACTGCTACTGTAGACGAACGCTTCAACCTAGAAGAACAAAATTTGGTAAGCCAAGTGGGATTTGTGTACTGATAACTACCATAAAGTATCATCAAGATTGGGTGAAGAAATATTTGCTGGTATTTCGGAAACTCGTTATTTCTTAGAAGCATGGCAACCAATCTCAATGAAATTGCTTTCCACAGTCTGTGCCTAGGGCTACTTTAAGAGGAAACAAACCATTCAGACAAAACTGAGAACTCCTTTATTTTATCAAGTTTCAAAGAGCTACTACAAACCATGTTGGATTTAGAGTTCCCAATTCATCTATCTATATAGGAAAGAACAGAGGGAAACCTAAATATAAAACTGCTACTGTAGACGAACGCTTCAACCTTGAAGAACAAAATTTGGTAAGCCAATTGGGATTTGTGTACTGATCATTAACGCAAAGTATCATCAAGATTGGGTGAAAAAATATTTGCTGGTATTTCGGGAACTCCTTATTTCTTAGAAGCTTGGCAACCCCTCTCAATGAAAGTGCTTTTCCACAGTCTGTGCCTAGGGCTACTTGAAGAGGAAACAAACCATAGAGACAAATCTGAGAACTCCTTTATTTTGTCAAGTTTCAAAGAGCTACTACAAAGCATGTTGGATTTAGAGTTCCAAATTCATCTATCTATATAGGAGAGAACAGAGGGAAACCTAAATATAAAAACTGCTACTGTAGACGAACGCTTCAACCTAGAAGAACTAAATTTGGTGAGCCAAGTGGGATTTGTGTACTGATCATTAGCAACAAGTATCATCAAGATTGGGTGAAAAAATATTTGCTGGTATTTCGGAAACTCGTTATTTCTTAGAAGCTTGGCAACCCCTCTCAATGAAAGTGCTTTTCCACAGTCTGTGCCTAGGGCTATTTGAAGAGGAAACAAACCATAGAGACAAAGCTGAGAACTCCTTCATTTTGTCAAGTTTCAAGGAGCTACTACAAAGCATACTGGATTTCGGTTCCAAATTCATCCATCTATATAGGAGAGAACAGAGAGAAACCTAAATATAAAAACTGCTACTGTAGACGAACGCTTCAACCTAGAAGAACATAATTTGGTGAGCCAAGTGGGATTTGTGTGCTGATCATTACAAACAAGTATCAACAAGATTGTGTGGAAAAATATTTGCTGGTATTTCGGAAACTCGTTATTTCTTAGAAGCTTGGCAACCCATCTCAATGAAAGTGCTTTCCCCAGTCTGTGCCTAGGGCTACTTTAAGAGGAAACAAACCATTCAGACAAAACTGAAAACTCCTTTATTTTATCAAGTTTCAAAGAGCTACTACAAACCATGTTGGATTTAGAGTTCCCAATTCATCTATCTATATATGAAAGAACAGAAGGAAACCTAAATATAAAAACTGCTACTGTAGACGAACGCTTCAACCTAGAAGAACAAAATTTGGTAAGCCAATTGGGATTTGTGTACTGATCATTACCACCAAGTATCATCAAAATTGGGTGAAAAAATATTTGCTGGTATTTCAGAAACTCGTTATTTCTTAGAAGCTTGGCAACCCCTCTCAATGAAAGTGCTTTTCCACAGTCTGTGCCTAGGGCTACTTGAAGAGGAAACAAACCATAGAGACAAATCTGAGAACTCCTTTCTTTTGTCAAGTATCAAAGAGCTACTACAAAGCATGTTGGATTTAGTGTTCCAAATTCATCTATCTATATATTAGAGAACAGAGGGAAACCTAAATATAAAAACTGCTACTGTAGACGAACGCTTCAACCTAGAAGAACAAAATGTGGTGAGCCAAGTGGGATTTGTGTACTGATCATTACTACCAAGTATCAACAAGTTTGTGTGAAAAAATATATGCTGGTATTTCGGAAACTCGTTATTTCTTAGAAGCTTGGCAACCCATCTCAATGAAAGTGCTTTCCACAGTCTGTGCCTAGGGCTACTTTAAGAGGAAACAAACCATAGAGACAAAACTGAGAACTCCTTTATTTTGTCAAGTTTCAAAGAGCTACTACAAACCATGTTGGATTAAGAGTTCCAAATTCATCTATATATATAGGAGAGAACAGAGGGAAACCTAAATATAAAAACTGCTACTCTAGACGAACGCTTCAACCTAGAAGAACAAAATTTGGTAAGCCAAGTGGGATTTGTGTACTGATCACTACCACCAAGTATCATCAAGATTGGGTGAAGAAATATTTGCTGGTATTTCGGAAACTCGTTATTTCTTAGAAGCTTGGCAACCAATCTCAATGAAATTGCTTTCCACAGTCTGTGCCTAGGGCAACTTTAAGAGGAAACAAACCATTCAGACAAAACTGAGAACTCCTTTATTTTATCAAGTTTCAAAGAGCTACTACAAACCGTGTTGGATTTAGAGTTCCCAATTCATCTATCTATATAGGAAAGAACAGAGGGAAACCTAAATATAAAACTGCTACTGTAGACGAACGCTTCAACCTTGAAGAACAAAATTTGGTAAGCCAATTGGGATTTGTGTACTGATCATTAACGCAAAGTATCATCAAGATTGGGTGAAAAAATATTTGCTGGTATTTCGGAAACTCCTTATTTCTTAGAAGCTTGGCAACCCCTCTCAATGAAAGTGCTTTTCCACAGTCTGTGCCTAGGGCTACTTGAAGAGGAAACAAACCATAGAGACAAATCTGAGAACTCCTTTATTTTGTCAAGTTTCAAAGAGCTACTACAAAGCATGTTGGATTTAGAGTTCCAAATTCATCTATCTATATAGGAGAGAACAGAGGGAAACCTAAATATAAAAACTGCTACTGTACACGAACGCTTCAACCTAGAAGAACTAAATTTGGTGAGCCAAGTGGGATTTGTGTACTGATCATTAGCAACAAGTATCATCAAGATTGGGTGAAAAAATATTTGCTGGTATTTCGGAAACTCGTTATTTCTTAGAAGCTTGGCAACCCCTCTCAATGAAAGTGCTTTTCCACAGTCTGTGCCTAGGGCTACTTGAAGAGGAAACAAACCATAGAGACAAATCTGAGAACTCCTTTATTTTGTGAAGTTTCAAAGAGCTACTACAAACCATGTTGGATTTAGAGTTCCAAATTCATCTATCTATATAGGAGAGAACAGAGAGAAACCTAAATATAAAAACTGCTACTGTAGACGAACGCTTCAACCTAGAAGAACAAAATTTGGTGAGCCAAGTGGGATTTGTGTACTGATCACTACCACCAAGTATCATCAAGATTGGGTGAAGAAATATTTGCTGGTATTTCGGAAATTCGTTATTTCTTAAAAGCTTGGCAACCAATATCAATGAAAGTGCTTTCCACAGTCTGTGCCTAGGGCTACTTTAAGAGGAAACAAACCATAGAGACAAAACTGAGAACTCCTTTATTTTGTCAAGTTTCAAAGAGCTACTACAAATCATTTTGGATTTAGAGTTCCAAATTCATCTATCTATATAGGAGAGAACAGAGGGAAACCTAAATATAAAAACTGCTACTGTAGACGAACGCTTCAACCTAGAAGAACAAAATTTGGTGAGCCAAGTGGGAAATGTGTACGGATCGTTTGCTCCAAGTATCATCAAGATTGGGTGAAAAAATATTTGCTGGTATTTCGGAAACTCGTTATTTCTTAGAAGTTGGCAACCCCTCTCAATGAAAGTGCTTTTCCACAGTCTGCGCCTAGGGCTACTTGAAGAGGAAACAAACCATAGAGACAAAACTCAGAACTCCTTTATTTTGTCAAGTTTCAAAGAGCTACTACAAACCATGTTGGATTTAGAGTTCCAAATTCATCTTTCTATATAGGAGAGAACACAGGGAAACCTTAATATAAAAACTGCTACTGTAGACGAACGCTTCAACCTAGAAGAACAAAATTTGGTGAGCCAAGTGGGATTTGTGTTCTGATCATTACCACCAAGTATCATCAAGATTGGGTGAAAAAATATTTGCTGGTATTTCGGAAACTCGTAATTTCTTAGAAACTTGGCAACCCCTCTCAATGAAAGTGCTTTACCACAGTCTGTGCCTAGGGCTACTTGAAGAAGAAACAAACCATAGAGACAAAACGGAGAACTCCATTATTTTGTTAAGTTTCAAAGAGCTACTATAAACCATGTTGGATTTATAGTTCCAAATTCATCTATCTATATAGGAGAGAACAGAGAAAAACCTAAATATAAAAACTGCTACTGTAGACGAACGCTTCAACCTAGAATAACAAAATTTGGTGAGCCAAGTTGGAAATGTGTACTGATCATTACCTCCAAGTATCATCAAGATTGGGTGAAAAAATATTTGCAGGTATTTCGAAACTCGTTATTTCTTAGAAGCTTGGCAACCCCTCTCAATGAAAGTGCTTTTCCACAGTCTGTGCCTAGGGCTACTTGAAGAGGAAACAACCATAGAGACAAAACTGAGAACTCCTTTATTTTGTCAAGTTTCAAACTGCTACTACAAACCATGCTGGATTTAGAGTTCCAAATTCATCTATCTATATGGGAGAGAACAGAGGGAAACCTAAATATAAAAACTGCTACTGTAGACGAACGCTTCAACCCAGAAGAACAAAATTTGGTGAGCCAAGTTGAAAATGTGTACTGATCATTACCTCCAAGTATCATCAAGATTGGTTGAAAAAATATTTGCTGGTATTTCGGAAACTCGTTATTTCTTAGAAGCTTGGCAACCCCTCACAATAAAAGTGCTTTTCCACATCTGTGCCTAGGGCTACATGAAGAGGAAACAAACCATAGAGACAAAACAGAGAACTCCTTTATTTGGTCAAGTTTCAAAGAGCTTCGAAAAACCATGTTGGATTTAGAGTTCCAAATTCATCTATCTATATAGGAGAGAACAGAGGGAAACCTAAATATAAAAACTGCTACTGTAGACGAACGCTTCAACCTAGAAGAACAAAATTTGGTGAGCCAAGTGGGATTTGTGTACTGATCATTACCACCAAGTATCATAAAGTTTGGGTGAATCAATATTTGCTGTTATTTCGGAAACTCGTTATTTCTTAGAAGCTTGGCAACCCATCTCAATTAAAGTGCTTTCCACAATGTGTGCCTAGGGCTACTTGAAGAGGAAACAAACCATAGAGACAAAACAGAGAACTCCTTTATTTGGTCAAGTTTCAAAGAGCTACGAAAAACCATGTTGGATTTAGAGTTCCAAATTCATCTATCTATATAAGAGAGAACAGAGGGTAACCTAAATATAAAAACTGCTAATGTAGACGAACGCTTCAACCTAGAAGAACAAAATTTGGAAAGCCAAGTGGGATTTGTGTACTGATCATTACCACCAAGTATCATCAAGATTGGGTGAAAAAATATTTGCTGGTATTTCGGAAACTCGTTATTTCTTAGAAGCTTGGCAACCCATTTCAATGAAAGTGCTTTTCCACAGTCTGTGAATAGGGCTACTTGAAGAGGAAACAAACCATAGAGACAAAACTGAGAAATCCTTTATTTTGTCAGTTTCAAAGAGCTACTACGAACCATGTTGGATTTAGAGTTCCAAATTCATCTATCTATATATTAGAGAACAGAGGGAAACCTACATATAAAAACTGCTACTGTAGACGAACGCTTCAACCTAGAAGAACAAAATTTGGTGAGCCAAGTGGGATTTGTGTACTGATCATTACCACCAAGTATCATCA
Source organism: Callospermophilus lateralis (assembly GCF_048772815.1). Lineage (NCBI taxonomy): Eukaryota > Metazoa > Chordata > Mammalia > Rodentia > Sciuridae > Callospermophilus > Callospermophilus lateralis. The sequence continues at coordinate 132,264 of NW_027513632.1, read as the reverse complement.
AGATTTGGTGAAAAAATATTTGCTGGTATTTCGGAAACTCGTAATTTCTTAGAAGCTTGGCAACCCATTTCAATGAAAGTGCTTTTCCACAGTCTGTGCCTAGGACTATATGAAGAGGAAACAAACCATAGAGACAAAACGGAGAACTCCTTTATTTGGTCAAGTTTCAAAGAGCTACTACCAACCATGTTGGATTTAGAGTTCCAAATTCATCTATCTATATAGGAGAGAAGAGAGAAAAATAAATATAAAAACTGCTACTGTAGACGAACGCTTCAACCTAGAAGATCAAAATTTGGTGAGCCAAGTGGGATTTGTGTACTGATCATTACCACCAAGTATCATCAAGATTGGGTGAAAAAATATTTGCTGGTATTTCGGAAACTCGTTTTTTCTTAGAAGCTTGGCAACCCCTCTCAATGAAAGTGCTTTTCCACAGTGTGTGCCTAGGGCTACTTGAAGAGGAAACAAACCATAGAGACAAAACTGAGAACTCCTTTATTTTGTCAAGTTTCAAAGAGCTACTACAAACCATGTTGGATTTAGAGTTCCAAATTCATCTATCTATATAGGAGAGAACAGAGGGAAACCTAAATATAAAAACTGCTACTGTAGACGAACGCTTCAACCTAGAATAACAAAATTTGGTGAGCCAAGTTGGAAATGTGTACTGATCATTACCTCCAAGTATCATCAAGATTGGGTGAATAAATATTTGCTGGTATTTCGGAAACTCGTAATTTCTTGGAAGCTTGGCAACCCATCTCAATGAAAGTGCTTTTCCACAGTGTGTGCCTAGGGCTACTTGAAGAGGAAACAAACGATAGAGACAAAACAGAGAACTTCTTTATTTGGTCAAGTTTCAAAGAGCTACGAAAAACCATGTTGGATTTAGAGTTCCAAATTCATCTATATATATAGGAGAGAACAGAGGGTAACCTAAATATAAAAACTGCTAATGTATACGAACGCTTCAACCTAGAAGAACAAAATTTGGTAAGCCAAGTGGGATTTGTGTACTGATCATTACCACCAAGTATCATCAAGATTGGGTGAAAAAATATTTGCTGGTATTTCGGAAACTCGTTATTTCTTAGAAGCTTGGCAACCCATCTCAATGAAAGTGCTTTTCCACAGTCTGTGCCTAGGGCTACTTGAAGAGGAAACAAACCATAGAGACAAAACTGAGAACTCCTTTATTTTGTCAGTTTCAAAGAGCTACAACAAACCATGTTAGATTTAGAGTTCCAAATTCATCTATCTATATATTAGAGAACAGAGGGAAACCTAAATATAAAAACTGCTACTGTAGACGAACGCTTCAACTTAGAAGAACAAAATTTGGTGAGCCAACTGGGATTTGTGTACTGATCATTACCACCAAGTATCATCAAGATTTGGTGAAAAAATATTTGCTGGTATTTCGGAAACTCGTAATTTATTAGAAGCTTGGCCACCCCTTTCAATGAAAGTGCTTTTCCACAGTCTGTGCCTAGGGCGACATGAAGAGGAAACAAACCATAGAGACAAAACTGAGAACTCCTTTATTTGGTCAAGTTTCAAAGAGCTACGAAAAACCATGTTGGATTTAGATTTCCAAATTCATCTATCTGTATAGGAGAGAACAGAGAGTAACCTAAATATAAAAACTGCTACTGTAGACGAACGCTTCAACCTAGAATAACAAAATTTGGTGAGCCAAGTGGGATTTGTGTACTGATCGTTAGCTCCAAGTATCATCAAGATTGGGTGAAAAAATATTTGCTGGTATTTCGGAAACTCGTTAATTCTTAGAAGTTGGCAACCCCTGTCAATGAAAGTGCTTTCCACAGTCTGTGCCTAGGGCTACTTGAAGAGGAAACAAACCATAGAGACAAAACTGAGAACTCCTTTATTTTGTCAAGTTTCAAAGAGCTACTACAAACCATGTTGGATTTAGAGTTCCAAATTCATCTGTCTATATATCAGAGAATCGAGGGAAACTTAAATATAAAAACTGCTACTGTAGACGAACGCTTCAACCTAGAAGAACAAAATTTGGTGAGCCAAGTGGGATTTGTGTACTGATCATTACCACCAAGTATCATCAAGATTGGGTGAATAAATATTTGCTGGTATTTCGGAAACTCGTTATTTCATAGAAGCTTGGCAACCCATCTCAATGAAAGTGCTTTTCGACAGTGTGTGCCTAGGGCTACTTGAAGAGGAAACAAACCATAGAGACAAAACAGAGAACTCCTTTATTTGGTCAAGTTTCAAAGAGCTACGAAAAACCATGTTGGATTAAGAGTTCGAAATTCATCTATCTATATGGGAGAGAACAGAGGGTAACCTAAATATGAAAACTGCTACTGTAGACGAACGCTTCATCCTAGAAAAACAAAATTTGGTGAGCCAAGTGGGATTTGTGTACTGATTTTTACCACCAAGTATTATCAAGATTGGGTGAAAAAATATTTGCTGGTATTTCGGAAACTCGTTATTTCGTAGAAGCTTGGAAACCCCTCTCAAAGAAAGTGCTTTCCACAGTCTGTGCCTAGGGCTACTTGAAGAGGAAACAAACCATAGAGACAAAACTGAGAACTCCTTTATTTTGTCAAGTTTCAAAGAGCTACTAAAAACCATGTTGGATTTAGAGTTCCAAATTCATCTATCTATATATCAGAGAATCGAGGGAAACCTAAATATAAAAACTGCTACTGTAGACGAACGCTTCAACCTAGAAGAACAAAATTTGGTGAGCCAAGTGGGATTTGTGTACTGATCATTACCACCAAGTATCATCAAGATTGGGTGAATAAATATTTGCTGGTATTTCGAAAACTCGTTATTTCTTAGAAGCTTGGCAACCCACTCAATGAAAGTGCTTTTCCACAGTGTGTGCCTAGGGCTACTTGAAGAGGAAACAAACCATAGAGACAAAACTGAGAACTCCTTTATTTTGTCAAGTCTCAAAGAGCTACTACAAACCATGTTGGATTTAGAGTTCCAAATTCATCTATATATTTAGGAGAGAACAGAGGGAAAAATAAATATAAAAACAGCTACTGTAGACGAACGCTTCAACCTAGAAGATCAAAATTTGGTCAGCCAAGTGGGATTTGTGTACTGATCATTACCACCAAGTATCATCAAGATTGGGTGAAAAAATATTTGCTGGTATTTCGGAAACTCGTTTTTTCTTAGAAGCTTGGCAACCCCTCTCAATGAAAGTGCTTTTCCACAGTGTGTGCCTAGGGCTACTTGAAGAGGAAACAAACCATAGAGACAAAACAGAGAACTCCTTTATTTGGTCAAGTTTCAAAGAGCTACTACAAACCATGTTGGATTTAGAGTTCCAAATTCATCTATCTATATAGGAGAGAACAGAGGGAAACCTAAATATATAAACTGCTACTGTAGACGAACGCTTCAACCTAGAATAACAAAATTTGGTGAGCCAAGTTGGAAATGTGTACTGATCATTACCTCCAAGTATCATCAAGATTGGGTGAATAAATATTTGCTGGTATTTCGGAAACTCGTAATTTCTTGGAAGCTTGGCAACCCTTCTCAATGAAAGTGCTTTTCCACAGTGTGTGCCTAGGGCTACTTGAAGAGGAAACAAACGATAGAGACAAAACAGAGAACTCCTTTATTTGGTGAAGTTTCAAAGAGCTACGAAAAACCATGTTGGATTTAGAGTTCCAAATTCATCTATATATATAGGAGAGAACAGAGGGTAACCTAAATATAAAAACTGCAAATGTAGACGAACGCTTCAACCTAGAAGAACAAAATTTGGTGAGCCAAGTGGGATTTGTGTACTGATCATTACCACCAAGTATCATCAAGATTTGGTGAAAAAATATTTGCTGGTATTTCGGAAACTCGTAATTTCTTAGAAGCTTGGCAACCCATTTCAATGAAAGTGCTTTTCCACAGTCTGTGCCTAGGACTACATGAAGAGGAAACAAACCATAGAGACAAAACTGAGAACTCCTTTATTCGGTCAAGTTTCAAAGAGCTACGAAAAACCATGTTGGATTTAGATTTCCAAATTCATCTATCTGTATAGGAGAGAAGAGAGGGTAACCTAAATATAAAAACTGCTACTGTAGACGAACGCTTCAACCTAGAAGAACAAAATTTGGTGAGCCAAGTGGGATTTGTGTACTGATCATTACCACAAAGTATCATCAAGATTGGGTGAATAAATATTTGCTGGTATTTCGGAAACTCGTTATTTCTTAGAAGCTTGGCAACCCATGTCAATGAAAGTGCTTTTCCACAGTGTGTGCCTAGGGCTACTTGAAGAGGAAACAAACCATAGAGACAAAACTGAGAACTTCTTTATTATGTCATGTCTCAAAGAACTACTACAAACCATGTTGATTTAGAGTTCCAAATTCATCTATCTATATATGAGATAACAGAGGTAAACCTAAATATAAAAATTTCTACTGTAGACGAACGCTTCAACCTAGAAGAACAAAATTTGGTGAGCCAAGTGGGATTTGTGTACTGATCATTACCACCAAGTATCATCAAGATTGGGTGAAAAAATATTTGCTGGTATTTCGGAAACTCGTTTTTTCTTACAAGCTTGGCAACCCCTCTCAATGAAAGTGCTTTTCCACAGTGTGTGCCTATGGCTACTAGAAGAGGAAACAAACCATAGAGACAAAACTGAGAACGCCGTTATTTTTTCAAGTTTCAAAGAGCTACTACAAACCATGTTGGATTTAGAGTTCCAAATTCATCTATCTATATAGGAGAGAACAGAGGGTAACCTAAATATAAAAACTGCTACTGTAGACGAACGCTTCAACCTAGAATAACAAAATTTGGTGAGCCAAGTTCAAAATGTGTACTGATCATTACCTCCAAGTATCATCAAGATTGGGTGAAAAAATATTTGCTGGTATTTCGGAAACTCATTATTTCTTAGAAGCTTGGCAACCCCTCAAAATGCAAGTGCTTTTCCACAGTCTGTGCCTAGGGCTACATGAAGACGAAACAAACCATAGAGACAAAACAGAGAACTCCTTTATTTGGTCAAGTTTCAAAGACCTACGAAAAACCATGTTGGATTTAGAGTTCCAAATTCATCTATCTATATAGGAGAGAACAGAGGGTAAACTAAATATAAAAACTGCTACTGTAGACGAACGCTTCAACCTAGAAGAACAAAATTTGGTGAGCCAACTGGGATTTGTGTACTGATCATTACCACCAAGTATCATCAAGATTGGGTGAAAAAATATTTGCTGGTATTTCGGAAACTCGTAATTTCTTAGAAGCTTGGCCACCCCTTTCAATGAAAGTGCTTTTCCACAGTCTGTGCCTAGGGCGACATGAAGAGGAAACAAACCATAGAGACAAAACTGAGAACTCCTTTATTTGGTCAAGTTTCAAAGAGCTACGAAAAACCATGTTGGATTTAGATTTCCACATTCATCTATCTGTATAGGAGAGAACAGAGAGTAACCTAAATATAAAAACTGCTACTGTAGACGAACGCTTCATCCTAGAAAAACAAAATTTGGTGAGCCAAGTGGGATTTGTGTACTGATTTTTACCACCAAGTATTATCAAGATTGGGTGAAAAAATATTTGCTGGTATTTCGGAAACTCGTTATTTCGTAGAAGCTTGGAAACCCCTCTCAAAGAAAGTGCTTTCCACAGTCTGTGCCTAGGGCTACTTGAAGAGGAAACAAACCGTAGAGACAAAACTGAGAACTCCTTTATTTTGTCAAGTTTCAAAGAGCTACTAAAAACCATGTTGGATTTAGAGTTCCAAATTCATCTATCTATATATCAGAGAATCGAGGGAAACCTAAATATAAAAACTGCTACTGTAGACGAACGCTTCAACCTAGAAGAACAAAATTTGGTGAGCCAAGTGGGATTTGTGTACTGATCATTACCACCAAGTATCATCAAGATTGGGTGAATAAATATTTGCTGGTATTTCGAAAACTCGTTATTTCTTAGAAGCTTGGCAACCCATCTCAATGAAAGTGCTTTTCCACAGTGTGTGCCTAGGGCTACTTGAAGAGGAAACAAACCATAGAGACAAAACTGAGAACTCCTTTATTTTGTCAAGTCTCAAAGAGCTACTACAAACCATGTTGGATTTAGAGTTCCAAATTCATCTATATATTTAGGAGAGAACAGAGGGAAAAATAAATATAAAAACAGCTACTGTAGACGAACGCTTCAACCTAGAAGATCAAAATTTGGTGAGCCAAGTGGGATTTGTGTACTGATCATTACCACCAAGTATCATCAAGATTGGGTGAAAAAATATTTGCTGGTATTTCGGAAACTCGTTTTTTCTTAGAAGCTTGGCAACCCCTCTCAATGAAAGTGCTTTTCCACAGTGTGTGCCTAGGGCTACTTGAAGAGGAAACAAACCATAGAGACAAAACAGAGAACTCCTTTATTTGGTCAAGTTTCAAAGAGCTACTACAAACCATGTTGGATTTAGAGTTCCAAATTCATCTATCTATATAGGAGAGAACAGAGGGAAACCTAAATATATAAACTGCTACTGTAGACGAACGCTTCAACCTAGAATAACAAAATTTGGTGAGCCAAGTTGGAAATGTGTACTGATCATTACCTCCAAGTATCATCAAGATTGGGTGAATAAAAATTTGCTGGTATTTCGGAAACTCGTAATTTCTTGGAAGCTTGGCAACCCTTCTCAATGAAAGTGCTTTTCCACAGTGTGTGCCTAGGGCTACTTGAAGAGGAAACAAACGATAGAGAGAAAACAGAGAACTCCTTTATTTGGTGAAGTTTCAAAGAGCTACGAAAAACCATGTTGGATTTAGAGTTCCAAATTCATCTATATATATAGGAGAGAACAGAGGGTAACCTAAATATAAAAACTGCTAATGTAGACGAACGCTTCAACCTAGAAGAACAAAATTTGGTGAGCCAAGTGGGATTTGTGTACTGATCATTACCACCAAGTATCATCAAGATTTGGTGAAAAAATATTTGCTGGTATTTCGGAAACTCGTAATTTCTTAGAAGCTTGGCAACCCATTTCAATGAAAGTGCTTTTCCACAGTCTGTGCCTAGGGCTACTTGAAGAGGAAACAAACCATAGAGACAAAACTGAGAACTTCTTTATTATGTCATGTCTCAAAGAACTACTACAAACCATGTTGATTTAGAGTTCCAAATTCATCTATCTATATATGAGATAACAGAGGTAAACCTAAATATAAAAATTTCTACTGTAGACGAACGCTTCAACCTAGAAGAACAAAATTTGGTGAGCCAAGTGGGATTTGTGTACTGATCATTACCACCAAGTATCATCAAGATTGGGTGAAAAAATATTTGCTGGTATTTCGGAAACTCGTTTTTTCTTACAAGCTTGGCAACCCCTCTCAATGAAAGTGCTTTTCCACAGTGTGTGCCTATGGCTACTAGAAGAGGAAACAAACCATAGAGACAAAACTGAGAACGCCGTTATTTTTTCAAGTTTCAAAGAGCTACTACAAACCATGTTGGATTTAGAGTTCCAAATTCATCTATCTATATAGGAGAGAACAGAGGGTAACCTAAATATAAAAACTGCTACTGTAGACGAACGCTTCAACCTAGAATAACAAAATTTGGTGAGCCAAGTTCAAAATGTGTACTGATCATTACCTCCAAGTATCATCAAGATTGGGTGAAAAAATATTTGCTGGTATTTCGGAAACTCATTATTTCTTAGAAGCTTGGCAACCCCTCAAAATGCAAGTGCTTTTCCACAGTCTGTGCCTAGGGCTACATGAAGACGAAACAAACCATAGAGACAAAACAGAGAACTCCTTTATTTGGTCAAGTTTCAAAGACCTACGAAAAACCATGTTGGATTTAGAGTTCCAAATTCATCTATCTATATAGGAGAGAACAGAGGGTAAACTAAATATAAAAACTGCTACTGTAGACGAACGCTTCAACCTAGAAGAACAAAATTTGGTGAGCCAAGTGGGATTTGTGTACTGATCATTACCACCAAGTATCATCAAGATTTGGTGAAAAAATATTTGCTGGTATTTCGGAAACTCGTAATTTCTTAGAAGCTTGGCAACCCCTTTCAATGAAAGTGCTTTTCCACATTCTGTGCCTAGGGCTACATGAAGAGGAAACAAACCATAGAGACAAAACTGAGAACTCCTTTATTTGGTCAAGTTTCAAAGAGCTACGAAAAACCATGTTGGATTTAGAGTTCCAAGTTCATCTATCTATATAGGAGAGAACAGAGGGTAACCTAAATATAAAAACTGCTACTGTAGACGAACGCTTCAATCTAGAATAACAAAATTTGATGAGCCAAGTGGGCTATGTGTACTGATCGTTAACTCCACGTATCATCAAGATTGGGTGAAAATATATTTGCTGGTATTTCGGAAACTCGTTATTTCATAGAAGTTGGCAACCCCTCTCAATGAAAGTGCTTTTCCACCGTCTGCGCCTAGGGCTACTTGAAGAGCAAACAAACCATAGAGACAAAACTGAGAACTCCTTTATTTTGTCAGTTTCAAAAAGCTACAACAAACCATGTTAGATTTAGAGTTCCAAATTCATCTATCTATATATTAGAGAACAGATGGAAACCTAAATATAAAAACTGCTACTGTAGACGAACGCTTCAACTTAGAAGAACAAAATTTGGTGAGCCAACTGGGATTTGTGTACTGATCATTACCACCAAGTATCATCAAGATTTGGTGAAAAAATATTTGCTGGTATTTCGGAAACTCGTAATTTCTTAGAAGCTTGGCCACCCCTTTCAATGAAAGTGCTTTTCCACAGTCTGTGCCTAGGGCGACATGAAGAGGAAACAAACCATAGAGACAAAACTGAGAACTCCTTTATTTGGTCAAGTTTCAAAGAGCTACGAAAAACCATGTTGGATTTAGATTTCCACATTCATCTATCTGTATAGGAGAGAACAGAGAGTAACCTAAATATAAAAACTGCTACTGTAGACGAACGCTTCATCCTAGAAAAACAAAATTTGGTGAGCCAAGTGGGATTTGTGTACTGATTTTTACCACCAAGTATTATCAAGATTGGTTGAAAAAATATTTGCTGGTATTTCGGAAACTCGTTATTTCGTAGAAGCTTGGAAACCCCTCTCAAAGAAAGTGCTTTCCACAGTCTGTGCCTAGGGCTACTTGAAGAGGAAACAAACCGTAGAGACAAAACTGAGAACTCCTTTATTTTGTCAAGTTTCAAAGAGCTACTAAAAACCATGTTGGATTTAGAGTTCCAAATTCATCTATCTATATATCAGAGAATCGAGGGAAACCTAAATATAAAAACTGCTACTGTAGACGAACGCTTCAACCTAGAAGAACAAAATTTGGTGAGCCAAGTGGGATTTGTGTACTGATCATTACCACCAAGTATCATCAAGATTGGGTGAATAAATATTTGCTGGTATTTCGAAAACTCGTTATTTCTTAGAAGCTTGGCAACCCATCTCAATGAAAGTGCTTTTCCACAGTGTGTGCCTAGGGCTACTTGAAGAGGAAACAAACCATAGAGACAAAACTGAGAACTCCTTTATTTTGTCAAGTCTCAAAGAGCTACTACAAACCATGTTGGATTTAGAGTTCCAAATTCATCTATATATTTAGGAGAGAACAGAGGGAAAAATAAATATAAAAACAGCTACTGTAGACGAACGCTTCAACCTAGAAGATCAAAATTTGGTGAGCCAAGTGGGATTTGTGTACTGATCATTACCACCAAGTATCATCAAGATTGGGTGAAAAAATATTTGCTGGTATTTCGGAAACTCGTTTTTTCTTAGAAGCTTGGCAACCCCTCTCAATGAAAGTGCTTTTCCACAGTGTGTGCCTAGGGCTACTTGAAGAGGAAACAAACCATAGAGACAAAACAGAGAACTCCTTTATTTGGTCAAGTTTCAAAGAGCTACTACAAACCATGTTGGATTTAGAGTTCCAAATTCATCTATCTATATAGGAGAGAACAGAGGGAAACCTAAATATATAAACTGCTACTGTAGACGAACGCTTCAACCTAGAATAACAAAATTTGGTGAGCCAAGTTGGAAATGTGTACTGATCATTACCTCCAAGTATCATCAAGATTGGGTGAATAAAAATTTGCTGGTATTTCGGAAACTCGTAATTTCTTGGAAGCTTGGCAACCCTTCTCAATGAAAGTGCTTTTCCACAGTGTGTGCCTAGGGCTACTTGAAGAGGAAACAAACGATAGAGAGAAAACAGAGAACTCCTTTATTTGGTGAAGTTTCAAAGAGCTACGAAAAACCATGTTGGATTTAGAGTTCCAAATTCATCTATATATATAGGAGAGAACAGAGGGTAACCTAAATATAAAAACTGCTAATGTAGACGAACGCTTCAACCTAGAAGAACAAAATTTGGTGAGCCAAGTGGGATTTGTGTACTGATCATTACCACCAAGTATCATCAAGATTTGGTGAAAAAATATTTGCTGGTATTTCGGAAACTCGTAATTTCTTAGAAGCTTGGCAACCCATTTCAATGAAAGTGCTTTTCCACAGTCTGTGCCTAGGGCTACTTGAAGAGGAAACAAACCATAGAGACAAAACTGAGAACTTCTTTATTATGTCATGTCTCAAAGAGCTACTACAAACCATGTTGATTTAGAGTTCCAAATTCATCTATCTATATATGAGATAACAGAGGTAAACCTAAATATAAAAATTTCTACTGTAGACGAACGCTTCAACCTAGAAGAACAAAATTTGGTGAGCCAAGTGGGATTTGTGTACTGATCATTACCACCAAGTATCATCAAGATTGGGTGAAAAAATATTTGCTGGTATTTCGGAAACTCGTTTTTTCTTACAAGCTTGGCAACCCCTCTCAATGAAAGTGCTTTTCCACAGTGTGTGCCTATGGCTACTTGAAGAGGAAACAAACCATAGAGACAAAACTGAGAACTCCGTTATTTTTTCAAGTTTCAAAGAGCTACTACAAACCATGTTGGATTTAGAGTTCCAAATTCATCTATCTATATAGGAGAGAACAGAGGGTAACCTAAATATAAAAACTGCTACTGTAGACGAACGCTTCAACCTAGAATAACAAAATTTGGTGAGCCAAGTTCAAAATGTGTACTGATCATTACCTCCAAGTATCATCAAGATTGGGTGAAAAAATATTTGCTGGTATTTCGGAAACTCATTATTTCTTAGAAGCTTGGCAACCCCTCAAAATGCAAGTGCTTTTCCACAGTCTGTGCCTAGGGCTACATGAAGAGGAAACAAACCATACAGACAAAACAGAGAACTCCTTTATTTGGTCAAGTTTCAAAGAGCTACGAAAAACCATGTTGGATTTAGAGTTCCAAAATCATCTATCTATATAGGAGAGAACAGAGGGTAAACTAAATATAAAAACTGCTACTGTAGACGAACGCTTCAACCTAGAAGAACAAAATTTGGTGAGCCAAGTGGGATTTGTGTACTGATCATTACCACCAAGTATCATCAAGATTTGGTGAAAAAATATTTGCTGGTATTTCGGAAACTCGTAATTTCTTAGAAGCTTGGCAACCCCTTTCAATGAAAGTGCTTTTCCACAGTCTGTGCCTAGGGCTACATGAAGAGGAAACAAACCATAGAGACAAAACTGAGAACTCCTTTATTTGGTCAAGTTTCAAAGAGCTACGAAAAACCATGTTGGATTTAGAGTTCCAAGTTCATCTATCTATATAGGAGAGAACAGAGGGTAACCTAAATATAAAAACTGCTACTGTAGACGAACGCTTCAATCTAGAATAACAAAATTTGATGAGCCAAGTGGGCTATGTGTACTGATCGTTAACTCCAAGTATCATCAAGATTGGGTGAAAATATATTTGCTGGTATTTCGGAAACTCGTTATTTCATAGAAGTTGGCAACCCCTCTCAATGAAAGTGCTTTTCCACAGTCTGCGCCTAGGGCTACTTGAAGAGCAAACAAACCATAGAGACAAAACTGAGAACTCCTTTATTTTGTCAGTTTCAAAGAGCTACAACAAACCATGTTAGATTTAGAGTTCCAAATTCATCTATCTATATATTAGAGAACAGAGGGAAACCTAAATATAAAAACTGCTACTGTAGACGAACGCTTCAACTTAGAAGAACAAAATTTGGTGAGCCAACTGGGATTTGTGTACTGATCATTACCACCAAGTATCATCAAGATTTGGTGAAAAAATATTTGCTGGTATTTCGGAAACTCGTAATTTCTTAGAAGCTTGGCCACCCCTTTCAATGAAAGTGCTTTTCCACAGTCTGTGCCTAGGGCGACATGAAGAGGAAACAAACCATAGAGACAAAACTGAGAACTCCTTTATTTGGTCAAGTTTCAAAGAGCTACGAAAAACCATGTTGGATTTAGATTTCCAAATTCATCTATCTGTATAGGAGAGAACAGAGAGTAACCTAAATATAAAAACTGCTACTGTAGACGAACGCTTCAACCTAGAATAACAAAATTTGGTGAGCCAAGTGGGATTTGTGTACTGATCGTTAGCTCCAAGTATCATCAAGATTGGGTGAAAAAATATTTGCTGGTATTTTGGAAACTCGTTAATTCTTAGAAGTTGGCAACCCCTCTCAATGAAAGTGCTTTCCACAGTCTGTGCCTAGGGCTACTTGAAGAGGAAACAAACCATAGAGACAAAACTGAGAACTCCTTTATTTTGTCAAGTTTCAAAGAGCTACTACAAACCATGTTGGATTTAGAGTTCCAAATTCATCTGTCTATATATCAGAGAATCGAGGGAAACTTAAATATAAAAACTGCTACTGTAGACGAACGCTTCAACCTAGAAGAACAAAATTTGGTGAGCCAAGTGGGATTTGTGTACTGATCATTACCACCAAGTATCATCAAGATTGGGTGAATAAATATTTGCTGGTATTTCGGAAACTCGTTATTTCTTAGAAGCTTGGCAACCCATCTCAATGAAAGTGCTTTTCCACAGTGTGTGCCTAGGGCTACTTGAAGAGGAAACAAACCATAGAGACAAAACAGAGAACTCCTTTATTTGGTCAAGTTTCAAAGAGCTACGAAAAACCATGTTGGATTAAGAGTTCGAAATTCATCTATCTATATGGGAGAGAACAGAGGGTAACCTAAATATAAAAACTGCTAATGTAGACGAACGCTTCATCCTAGAAAAACAAAATTTGGTGAGCCAAGTGGGATTTGTGTACTGATTTTTACCACCAAGTATTATCAAGATTGGGAGAAAAAATATTTGCTGGTATTTCGGAAACTCGTTATTTCGTAGAAGCTTGGAAACCCCTCTCAAAGAAAGTGCTTTCCACAGTCTGTGCCTAGGGCTACTTGAAGAGGAAACAAACCATAGAGACAAAACTGAGAACTCCTTTATTTTGTCAAGTTTCAAAGAGCTACTAAAAACCATGTTGGATTTAGAGTTCCAAATTCATCTATCTATATATCAGAGAATCGAGGGAAACCTAAATATAAAAACTGCTACTGTAGACGAACGCTTCAACGTAGAAGAACAAAATTTGGTGAGCCAAGTGGGATTTGTGTACTGATCATTACCACCAAGTATCATCAAGATTGGGTGAAAAAATATTTGCTGGTATTTCGGAAACTCGTTTTTTCTTAGAAGCTTGGCAACCCCTCTCAATGAAAGTGCTTTTCCACAGTGTGTGCCTAGGGCTACTTGAAGAGGAAACAAACCATAGAGACAAAACAGAGAACTCCTTTATTTGGTCAAGTTTCAAAGAGCTACTACAAACCAAGTTGGATTTAGAGTTCCAAATTCATCTATCTATATAGGAGAGAACAGAGGGAAACCTAAATATATAAACTGCTACTGTAGATGAACGCTTCAACCTAGAATAACAAAATTTGGTGAGCCAAGTTGGAAATGTGTACTGATCATTACCTCCAAGTATCATCAAGATTGGGTGAATAAATATTTGCTGGTATTTCGGAAACTCGTAATTTCTTGGAAGCTTGGCAACCCTTCTCAATGAAAGTGCTTTTCCACAGTGTGTGCCTAGGGCTACTTGAAGAGGAAACAAACTATAGAGACAAAACAGAGAACTCCTTTATTTGGTGAAGTTTCAAAGAGCTACGAAAAACCATGTTGGATTTAGAGTTCCAAATTCATCTATATATATAGGAGAGAACAGAGGGTAACCTAAATATAAAAACTGCTAATGTAGACGAACGCTTCAACCTAGAAGAACAAAATTTGGTGAGCCAAGTGGGATTTGTGTACTGATCATTACCACCAAGTATCATCAAGATTTGGTGAAAAAATATTTGCTGGTATTTCGGAAACTCGTAATTTCTTAGAAGCTTGGCAACCCATTTCAATGAAAGTGCTTTTCCACAGTCTGTGCCTAGGGCGACATGAAGAGGAAACAAACCATAGAGACAAAACTGAGAACTCCTTTATTCGGTCAAGTTTCAAAGAGCTACGAAAAACCATGTTGGATTTAGATTTCCAAATTCATCTATCTGTATAGGAGAGAAGAGAGGGTAACCTAAATATAAAAACTGCTACTGTAGACGAACGCTTCAACCTAGAAGAACAAAATTTGGTGAGCCAAGTGGGATTTGTGTACTGATCATTACCACAAAGTATCATCAAGATTGGGTGAATAAATATTTGCTGGTATTTCGGAAACTCGTTATTTCTTAGAAGCTTGGCAACCCATCTCAATGAAAGTGCTTTTCCACAGTGTGTGCCTAGGGCTACTTGAAGAGGAAACAAACCATAGAGACAAAACTGAGAACTTCTTTATTATGTCATGTCTCAAAGAGCTACTACAAACCATGTTGATTTAGAGTTCCAAATTCATCTATCTATATATGAGATAACAGAGGTAAACCTAAATATAAAAATTTCTACTGTAGACGAACGCTTCAACCTAGAAGAACAAAATTTGGTGAGCCAAGTGGGATTTGTGTACTGATCATTACCACCAAGTATCATCAAGATTGGGTGAAAAAATATTGGCTGGTATTTCGGAAACTCGTTTTTTCTTACAAGCTTGGCAACCCCTCTCAATGAAAGTGCTTTTCCACAGTGTGTGCCTATGGCTACTTGAAGAGGAAACAAACCATAGAGACAAAACTGAGAACTCCGTTATTTTTTCAAGTTTCAAAGAGCTACTACAAACCATGTTGGATTTAGAGTTCCAAATTCATCTATCTATATAGGAGAGAACAGAGGGTAACCTAAATATAAAAACTGCTACTGTAGACGAACGCTTCAACCTAGAATAACAAAATTTGGTGAGCCAAGTTCAAAATGTGTACTGATCATTACCTCCAAGTATCATGAAGATTGGGTGAAAAAATATTTGCTGGTATTTCGGAAACTCATTATTTCTTAGAAGCTTGGCAACCCCTCAAAATGCAAGTGCTTTTCCACAGTCTGTGCCTAGGGCTACATGAAGAGGAAACAAACCATAGAGACAAAACAGAGAACTTTTTTATTTGGTCAAGTTTCAAAGAGCTACGAAAAACCATGTTGGATTTAGAGTTCCAAATTCATCTATCTATATAGTCGAGAACAGAGGGTAAACTAAATATAAAAACTGCTACTGTAGACGAACGCTTCAACCTAGAAGAACAAAATTTGGTGAGCCAAGTGGGATTTGTGTACTGATCATTACCACCAAGTATCATCAAGATTTGGTGAAAAAATATTTGCTGGTATTTCGGAAACTCATAATTTCTTAGAAGCTTGGCAACCCCTTTCAATGAAAGTGCTTTTCCACAGTCTGTGCCTAGGGCTACATGAAGAGGAAACAAACCATAGAGACAAAACTGAGAACTCCTTTATTTGGTCAAGTTTCAAAGAGCTACGAAAAACCATGTTGGATTTAGAGTTCCAAGTTCATCTATCTATATAGGAGAGAACAGAGGGTAACCTAAATATAAAAACTGCTACTGTAGACGAACGCTTCAATCTAGAATAACAAAATTTGATGAGCCAAGTGGGCTATGTGTACTGATCGTTAACTCCAAGTATCATCAAGATTGGGTGAAAATATATTTGCTGGTATTTCGGAAACTCGTTATTTCATAGAAGTTGGCAACCCCTCTCAATGAAAGTGCTTTTCCACAGTCTGCGCCTAGGGCTACTTGAAGAGCAAACAAACCATAGAGACAAAACTGAGAACTCCTTTATTTGTCAAGTTTCAAAGAGCTACTACAAACCATGTTGGATTTAGAGTTCCAAATTC